>NC_051162.1:97439988-97554988 GCF_013339745.2 Dermacentor silvarum
TGCCCAAGCCAAGCCCGTGCGAAAACCCCCAAATAACATAGCTCCAGCCTAGAATGTGATATTGCGTGTCGTTCATATGATAACGTGCTCAGCGATACAAATGAAATACTGGGAGTTCATAGCCTCCGGCGTTTATTGCACCCCCGGTGATTACTGGGGCAACCAAGCTGGTGCATTGTGGTATACGATGACAACAAGGCCACATGTGACGCATTATGATTGTATTTGGCCCCTCGGGAAATCACCCAGCAATCACGCAAAAAACCCGGGCTGCTATGCGGCCCGATTATAACGCTCGAATCGCGGAGCACTGCACATTTGCATAACTCGACAGTGCAACTAAAGAACACTGTGACTGAATATCTGCATTTTTTAAAGATGTGATGCACTACACTGCCATATCTTCTTAACTTGTCGCCTAAGGCATGGCAGTGAAACTCGCAGTGTTTTGATTTACGAAATGTTTGGTTGGTGAATTAATTGAATTCTAATAGGCAGGTGCATTGATCCGCGCGTGCCTTCGCTTCGCGGTGATGCATGAGTACCTTCAGTGAATGAATCCGTTGGTCTCGTTTGATGACCAGCATGACATGTTTGGGAAAGTCTTTTGTACTTACCGGTTGAAGCCTTTCTGCGTTTTATTCAGTGTCGTGAGATTGGCAGCAACGAAGCGGGGTGATGTTGAGCAGACTGAGCTTTGCCGTAGCTGCATTCAGGGAGTGAGCATATTGAAACGTAGGTATGTACTCTGCATGTAGGATGATTTCTAATGTAAACTGCAGACGAAGACCTCAAGGGCAAAAAATAGGCAATGTAAATGAACAATCAAGTAGAACATGGCACGAGATACTCTTTTAAACCTGTCTTGCATCGTTTCAAGCGCAATGTACAGAGCATTCATAGTGACAGTGAATGAAGCGACAGATCAATAGCCTTTCAACAAGCAATCGAGTTAATCTTGCTATTGCCTATGTCAGCAGTCACCTTAAGTAAAACTAAGGCAGAGCTACTCAACGTGCCAGTGCCGACTTTCTACAGGCACGTGCTAAAAGGAAGGAGACGAGATCTCAAATCGACGCCACAATATCCCATCGATCCGCTGCGACAAGGCGACCGCAGGAAACGTGGACTAAGTGCCAATAAATTCCAAGTTGAGCAGCACAGAAGCCTCGAAGAACCGGAGGATGGGGGCAAGAACCGTTATACGACGCACTGCGGCAACGTTCAGCGCGGTCTCTCGCACCTGCAAGGCAATCGAGCAAAACAGAAAAAGAACGGGAAAACATAAGCCAATCGCCATCTTGGCTTCGGGCAGGTGGTGTCGCGCGTCTGGCACACGCCGTCTGCTGCCGTATGCCGCCCGCGCGTCGGTCGATTCTCGGCCGCGACGTGATTTGTTCGCAGAATGTGTCGAGGCTTCGAATTTTAACACGGCCACATTTAGAATGCGATAACATCTTAAAAAGGATACAGTGGATTAGGGGTGAATTTAGAGACGTGTGCTGTGCGCCTGGATGTCGTTAAGCGAGTCTTCTTTCAAGTGTTTCCACAACCAAGACAAGCATTGCCTGATGAGAAGCCTAACTCTGTTTGGGACTGGAGCGCGTTTTGTACACTTGGCGAGAAGTGTGTTTAGACTACGCGTTATATACTGAGAGAAAAAAATATCAAGCGCGAGCAAGGGCAGTATGACAGCACAAAGGATTGACATGCAAGACTTTCGATCGTTGGTTTATATTGCACACAGGAAATATTTGCCACAGTATATTTGCCACAGTGGAGAGAATCTCTAACAGAAAAACTAACCCAGCTTACTGAAAGAATGGTCTCTCGCTATACAGCTGTGACGCAGAGTAGTGGTACTTATTCAACGCGAGACAGGTGATACGTACACTTTAGCATGGACAAGAACACCATGCATGAAATACATGGCAATTGATCTTTCGCATAAAAAAGTGTCTAGCGGCAAGTGTGGCCAGTTATTTTGTTTTAGTGCTAAAATAATTTCAACCTAGCTGTGCTTCTCTTGCATGCATTCAATGCCTTGCGCGTAATTCCATCAACTGGTCACGAAGGATGCACAAAGCTGAGACTACTCTATCCAACAAGACAGAGATATGCTGGCTTGTAAGATGAACCGGCGATGTAAGCATGACCTACAGGTTAGTGAGAGATATCATAGATCTTATAGAAAAAGCATGTTAAGGTCCAGCAGCGTGTGGTCATGTCTGTGTGCAAATTTGCATGCCATTGCAATCTCACCGAAACCCATATACCTCAAGTTACACGTGCAAGCGCGTGCTTCGGGCCACGTCAATTGATGGCCAAGTTTCGTTTGTGAAACTTCTTACAAGTCCCGCTGCACTGCATCCTCGCTAACGGTTCTAAGAATAGAAGGATAAAGAACAAGAAAAAATAAGGAGCACTGAACGAGGGGAAAAGCGGGGAGGGGGGGGGGGGGAGGGGGCAGCTGGCTCACGGCGGTTATATCTGCCGCCTCCGGCAGGTGCCGCTACACGCGACAGGCGCGTGCCGATACTGACGCGGCTGCTAACGGTTGCGTGAGTACAGAGCCACCTGAAAAAAAATATATATCATAATGAAGTAACGACAAAAACCGTTGCTCGCCCCCACCATTCTTTGTCGATTTCGGCATCCACGGTTTCAACGCGTTTATTTTCTTTCTTCCAATTCGTACTTCCCGTCGTGGATAACACAGTGTCTTCGCGTACTTCTGCACTGTAGCAGACGATTGCGAATGTGTTAGTAAGTCCGAATGGGCTGTCTTTTAACAGGAAGCTACGCTGCACGCCCCCTGTTTTAGTACACGACAATGAAAGAAATACTCTTACTCGCCCACCCCTTCACCAATTGGCATTGAATTCCTTGGGTTTGAGAGAACGCGTTAAATTTCAGTGATTGTTGCGAGCATATTATTTTTCAATATCAATGTTTTCACTGAAGTTGCCTAACAAAAGAAAATGCCAAGGTACTTAAGCGTCTCGTTTACAATTCTATAACTGCTGTACAGCCAGCGGATACCATTATTACAATAACGGCATCTCCTAAGACTTTTCGCAGAACTCCAGTAAACATGGTGAAGGCCAGGTATGACGTATAAACTGTAAAATAATGCCTTACATTTGTCGGATTTAGTTCTACTAGATACAATTTAAGGAATTGGCGACATCTGTTCTAGGGCAAAGAATACGGAGCCGTAAATTTGTGTTTCGTTACCTTTTAAGTTGATCTGTTTTTAGCGCTTTTGGTAGACGATTTAGGATCCAGCACGAAAATGTACAACCCAAAGTCACTGGATCTCAGCATACATCCGATTCATGGCCATCTTGGTGGACCATAACCGCACACACTAACTGACAGGATCACTGACTGATTAGACAAGCGTTTCAAAAGAAAAAAGAAAAGAGGATGAAATTCAAGTATGGGAAATGTTAAAATATTGGCCAGCATTGAACCTCGTTACACTGTATTTTTCTTTGGCACACAACTCAGCAAGCTATGCTTCGAAAGGGAACGTTTTTACGTCGAGCACAAGAATATTTTCACTTTAAATTTTCAGTTTTGCAAGACGACCTCTGTTTTGGGTGCAATACTCAACACGCGTGTATATGATGCCAAAACGCCAGTATTGAGAGAGAGAGAGAGACAGAGAAACGAAGAGGGAAAGGTAGGGAGGTAAACTAAAGACGTGCCCGGTTGGCTATCCTACACTTGGGAGGGGGAAAGGGGAACAATTGATAAGCAGAGTATTGAAATTTACATGTGCCTTTCCCGCCCAGCTTCAAAGCAACATCGGCCAAAAGCAATGGGCAGTATTAAAATCAATATACATGATCCAGTACCGGTTAATTTAGTCATGTTTAATATTAGGTTAATAAACTAAATTATATGGTTTTACGTGCCCAAATCACGATCTGATTATGAGGCACACCGTAGTGGGACTCCGGATTAATTTGGACCACCTGGGGTTTTTTAACGTGCAGCTAATTCTAAGTACACGGGTGTTTTCTGCATTTCGCCCCCATCGAAATGCGGCCGCTGTGGCCGGGATTGGATCCCGCGACCTAGTGCTCATCAGCCCAACGCCATAGCCACTAAGCAACTACGGCGGGTATGTTTAATATTCTTTAGAGGCGGTAATACTTCTTGACCATTTGCGTTTTTTTTTTCATTTCGAAAGTAGAATTGTTCTGATCGATTTGGTCGATGTTCTGTCGGTTGACAATGAACGACTGCCGGCTGCAAAATTCCTGAAGAGAGAAATTGTTGAAAAAAAAACGAATGTATACTAATGCACATTCCTCATATAAATTCTATATTTTGCGCACAAGGACACAGTCTTTAATTCTCTTCCGATGAACATCCCAAGGAACTCAGAATGGCAGCGCACACCCGGCGTAAGGATTCGAATGGTTCCAGGTTACTCAACATTCGCTGCTCACGCTGCCTCCGACTGCCTCTGTGCAGCCGTTTCTCGATCGCTAACTGCATCTTTTTTTTCTAAATCCCGCGATAACATCGGACAGACGGTTCGTTTGAACAATCTCAGTGTGCACTGATCCGTAAATTTCTGTACTAGTCTCAAAAACAGTATTTAAAAAGCAGCAAATCAAAATTAAACGATACTGCACGTGATTAATGAATACAGGCGATCCGCACAGCTGATAACAACGTATAAGTAGGTCTGTATCGATACATTGCAACGTATAAGTAGGTCTGTATCGTTACATTCTGTACACGACAAGTAGGCGCACACGCAGTGTCACTGCTTTCTTCGCTGACAGTTGCCCATGAACTGCAACGATACTGCACGTGATTAATGAATACAGGCGATCCGCACAGCTGATAACAACGTATAAGTAGGTCTGTATCGATACATTGCAACGTATAAGTAGGTCTGTATCGTTACATTCTGTACACGACAAGTAGGCGCACACGCAGTGTCACTGCTTTCTTCGCTGACAGTTGCCCATGAACTGTTCCAGCATGTGTTTTTCAACAGCCACCCAATCCTACTGAAACGCACAATTTATATATTTACTTGTTTCGTTCTTCCTTCATTTCCTTCTTTCTTTCTTTCTTTCCACCGTAACATATATCGGGCCAGCATCTTGCCTGCTCGAGGTCCGTAGTTCTTGATGCTTGTTCAAACATCAAGATTTCGAAGTGGAAGGGCTATCGAGGTCGCGCATAGCATAAACTTTCATTACGTCGTTAAATTCGAGGCTGCTGCACCTTGTAAATTGATACCATCGCTGTTTGCGCGGCTCACTCAACCACACCAGTTAACGACTTCACAGCCCATATAAAGATCACTTTCACCTTTCCTGAAGAGAATCATACTCCGAGTCAATTTTGATCTATGCCACATCGGACATCGAACTGACAAAACCAGTTTTACTCACTATATCAGGGAACAAGGCCCTAGTGTAGGAAGGATGACGGAAGGAGCGTAGTCGTCATCTCTACCAAGGCTATGGGCACTACTCTTGTATTGCGAGTCACAATCATATGAGCCAACATTTAGTGAAGCCATGGAAAGCTTAGGGGAAATTATGTGTTCTCTTTAATTGGAGTGTCGAAATTACAAGGTAAAGGGAAATGAAAGTGGACGAAAAAAAAAGAACTATGTAGTACCACCGGCGGAAGCCGAACCCACATCCTCCATTAAGATGGGGCTTTCGTTCTTGATTCAGTTGATTACTGGTTTTCTTGCTTCCGTATATTTTGTTCTCTCTGTCCAGAATGTACAAAGTAGTCGCGTTTCCCTTACGAGCGCTTCGGCTAGTATACTGTGATTTTTGTTAATATCTGTTAGTGCTGTGTATAAATTCATAGATGTCGATTATCATTTGTGTAGATAGGGTCTTCTTTTAAAGCGAAGGTTTCTTTGCCAACCCTCCTGGCCTTTCAGGCCGTGGCTGCTGCGTTCTTGCCGAATGGCTCACACTATAAAAGAAAAATGAATTACGGGCCCCATGTTGGGATCGAACCAGGGTCACCAACAGAGCAGGCCGATGCTCTAACCATTAGGGCATAGTCGCACGTATACTTTCATCGTGCCAACGTGAACTGGCTATTTGAGATGATGGCCACGGATGTTGATTATGATGTCGACTTCCATACCGTGTTGTATACTCATAACGATGGATTGGCCTATAATTGGGCAGTGGTACATCTAAATCAAATAATAAGAAATACCATAGCGTTGCATAGAATGATTGCTAGAGGGAAACGTGGCGCTAATATCTACGGCAGCTGCAAGCAGCCAGTAAGGAAATGATGGGTAGTACATGGGTTTGCCTAAACTTTGTGCTTGTGGCTTTAAAACGTCTTCGTGACTTTGCAAACGGATCATTTTCCACAAAGTGCTGCGCTATAATTAAATAAATTAGCGTTATTCAAATCGTCCGGCAACAGGATTCGAACACACGACTTCTATAGCAAAGAAGCCCGATATTGAGAGCAATTGCGCCGCGGACGCGTGGGCAAGCGGACCCACTGCAATCAGCAGTGACTATGCGTTTTCGCGAAGCCTTATTTCCTTCTGCATTTAAAAGCAAATGTATAGATTGCTTTGGAATTTAAGCTAACGAAGGAAGCTGATGGGTAATAAACGAAGCCACAAGAACGTCTGAATCCACAAGCACGAAGGCAAGACAAGTTCATGTACTACCCATCATTCCCATGGTGGCTACCTGAACGATTCCAGCGTCAGAGTTCTCTCTAGTAGTTATTGTAGAAAACTCTATGAGAAATAGAGGCAAATATAAGAGTTGCCACGTTGTGTAGCATGGATGCACAAAAGCGCATGCGCGCGCGATAGTTTACCCGTTTCATCCTGTGTCCTTGGGGTAACGGAAACTTCAAAGCATTTAGTCATCCGACTTCACAAAAACTGCATTTCGCACAGGCTCGAAAAGAGCGTTGGAATTTATTTCCTTCTGTCGTTAAGTGAGGTAATGTATGCCAGTCTTTAATCGAGCTGCTGCAGACGTCTTTTAACGCGATAGCGTTAAGGGCCCCGTGTCGCAGAAAATTCCGTGTCGTTGGTGTTTACCGTGAGCGAAAGCTTTCGTATGTATTTAGATATATATAATGTATATGAGACATCGTTCTATCACTAAAGTGGCTCATAGCGTGTCTTACATGCTTGACAAGGTCATTCCTCGGAAATTTGAGAACGACAATCCGCAAACAAATGTCATGAGACAAAACAGGGAGAGCGCATGCCTTTTATGTTAAATCTTCTCAGACTGAAATATTCAAAGTAAGAAAAAATAACGCAAACTTGAAAATGATGCAATTTTCTTGGCGCCTCTGTGCACTACCTCCGGGATCGGTCTACGCAAGAGGCCTAGTTTTATCCAGAAAGCTCGCCTTCGAGCATATAGGGTTCGCCGCCAGCGTTTCCCGGTAAACATTACGGTCGCATAAGATGCAGTTGCCGGGAAGTGTGAGAAACAGTCAGGTATCTTTGAATGCTATCGCTTTCCACTCTTCAAGGCGAAAGCTACCTCCAAGATTTTTTGACGTACCCTTGTACACTGCCACTGTAGGGAGTTTCCAGGTGCTCTGTTCAAGCTGGCCAAAGCAGCTTCTATTTCTGAACACCTTCCAGTGTATCTGCCGAATAAATAAAGTTGGCTCGACTTGGGTTGTGCGTGAGCAACTACGGTATCAACTGCGCGTATGGTAAGGTTACGTCAGGGGGGAAGAAGCAGGGGGACGGTGTAGTGGCCCACCCGACTAATAAACCACTACCGCTGACGACCGGTCGCGCCGTGCTCCTGATTCATCGCCGGCCGCGGCCTCCGCGTGAGCGTCTGCCTTCTTCGCGGGCCAACCCAGTAAATAACTCGACGTAGCTTCAAAAACATCAGCACGGATGCCCTGGGGTTCAGGGACCTGCTTTTTCGTCGGGTCAAAGGTCGTTGCATCTCCCGAGACCGGTCCTCGTTTCCTTCGGATCACTCTGTTGAGATCAATTCACCACGTGCCCTCCACGATTACTCTCTATTTGTACTTATTAGGTGGAATTTAGGAGAGGTTTGTGCCTGTAAGCTGCGCCGGCTACTCCTATGTGGACTAGCCGAATGAAACTATTGTAAATATTAAATAACAATCCGGCTCTGAACAAGAGAAAGGTAACCAGAACAAAACAAATTAAGCTTGAAGTCAGGTTCCTGAACACTGATTTTGCGCAGCGCAAATAGACAGGACATAAAGGAACACAAACGACGTAGAAGGGCGTCAGGTGGCATAAAAGCACTAAAATAAAAACGCTCGCAGCAGACATCACATAAAACGCACTGGCACGCAAAGTCTCAGTGGGCTTTGTGTGTCGATCTCCGTGAGCGGACTTCACGTTCCACGATAACTCAGTGATGTATGGCATTCTTACTGCTGACCACGATTCGATGGCATTCGAAAAGTGATCACTTTCAACATTATATTGCTTCATAATTGCAACGATGTGCAGTTATTATTCATGTACGTGAACATCCATTGTCTTGATGTGTTGCAAAAAACGTGATTTCTGGGAAATGTCGGAAGGCAAAGCGCTCATGTACTTTGAGTTAGGTGTAGACATTAAAAAGTTAGCGTAGCTTGCACTAGTGGCGCAAGGCTAAAGAAACAGCGCAGCTATTTGACCTTACGGGTTATGCTTTTCCGGAATTTATTGATTATTGATCAATTATCGATTACCTATTGGTTAGCTATCGATTGGCTATCGCAAGCTGAAGCGAGGCGCAGCTGTGCACAGTGACGTCATTGCTAGGCGAGTTTTTGGGAGCGCTACGCCTGGAAACGAAATGCTTAAACAGCTCCGCTGTTCAAAAAAAAAAAAAAAAAAACCCAGTGGTCTAAATTAACCCGGAATCCCCCCCCCCCCCCCCCCTACGGCGTACCTCGTAATCATATCGTTGTTTTGGCTCGTAAAACCCCAGAATTTCATTTCATTTTCGATAGGTAAAAGCGTAATTATTACGGCCCAGGAAGCGCCTGAAGCTACAAGCTGAAAGTTTATACAAATTTGTGTAGCAACCTTTATTCTAATGGTAGCTGCACAATCTCACGGCCAGAACACCCTCTAGTTTCTTTGTTTTTATTATTGTTATTATCACAATTTTTTTTGTAATGGCCAACCCTCCCTGATTCCATATGGCTGAAGAAACGCAAGAGTTGCGCACCACGCCTGCGGCACCAGAAAAGGGGAGAGAGATTGGGGCCCGGAAGCCGGCAGGAAGTAAACATTAAATCGGCTGCTTCTCCAGTACACATACGTATACCCCCGCTAATCCCTGCCTCGCATCTGGCTTCTTTATAGCTTCTGAGTGTAACTTCTGTGCTATGGGCCACTGCGACCAACTCGAAACGTATAGTAGCCCACTCATCTGACGCACGCGTGCATGACGTCACGGTCCGGTGCGCTTACGTCGGCCGTGCATTTCACGCAGTGACCTTTCATCCGTCCTCGCTTCATTCATGAACGCCCGCCGCACGCGACCGACCACGCGGCTCGGGTCCTACGCGAAGGAGCAGGTAGTAGTAACAGGTGCGACTATTACGCACACCCGCTGCTCCATTTTGCCAAGTGCACTGGGGTCGAGCAGGTGCGTCGCCACAGTGTAACCGGGAGCATGCACAGTGCAATCTACGCATGAGCCGCTGGTGGAAACTAAAGCGGGAACGCCATCCGCGACCGTGGGCGAATTGCGGTGCGCCTTTCTGTTGGAAAGTACCAATAGTAAGAACAACATACGGACAACAGACGCTTCGATATAACCTACCAAGATTACTAAATAGATTAAACAGCGAATCGATTCCATTGGAGAACACCACCTTTAAAGCTATTCGTAGTTATTTCAACTTAAACTAGACGAAGTTCTTTTAATGATTTTTTCTGAGCAGAAATTTTTCTTGGTCTGGTGCATTTTTTCTTCTTGTCTTTTTTTGGGGGCAACAACAGTATGTTTGCTTTGTTCTTGTCCTTGCTTTTCCCGCATGCTCCTTCGTGTCATTACACTGTACTGATGCGAAAATAAACATCATTGTCATTCATCGACACAAAAGGGGTCAGCTGTGTCGCATCACTCGAGTTTCCCTGCCGCATACGGAAAGCGGCTCACAATTTCGAGCATCAAGTCGGAGTTTCAAGAATTAAATAAATCGGCTTAGTGCGATTGATCTAAAAGGAATACGCTGCCGATAACGTGTCCAAAAACATTCTGTGCAATCTTCCCAGCTCGTTAACGTGAACGAAATATTTTGCCAAATGTCAAGAAGTTGTCCGGAGCGATAATGGAGGCTATATGATTGGTAACATATTTCCCAAGCGCTTTCACACGCCGTTCACTGCAAGACAAGTAGTTATCTTGGTGGAAAATTTTGAGTTAGTTCCCTGCATGATGGCATAAGGTCTATAACGGCACTCGTCGGCAACTTCTGGGCAAACCTGCCGGTGATTGTGAAGTCAAAAAATTTGGAGGACGCTTAAGCTTCGCCTTTAAGAGTGTAACGCGATAGCATTCAAAGATCCCTTCCACTGGCTGCTTATCAGGCTTCCCGGAAACTGCAGTTTTCGTTTTAGGGGCGAAGCACGTTAGGGTCGAGGCTTGCCCGTCCGTCCACGTTGTCCATGCTCACGTTTGCTGCACCGTAGCCATAGCAACCAGGAGGGCGGAGGAGGACGGCGCATGCGCACGCGGTCTCCTCATCGCCAGCTCCTAGCTCACTTCCCGACCCCCGCTTCTCTCCGCGGCGCGCTCCCTCAATGCCCACGCAAAAGACGTCGAACGAGATCCCATACTAACGAAGGCAGACGTCCTTTGCTTTACCGAAACGTGGAACGCGAGACCGCACATCCATGGGTTCTTCCCTGCCGTCTGCACTGAAGACGCAGAGTGCTCGGCGGGTTGTGTTTGGATGTATGTGAAATTGTCAGATGCCACGGTGGATCTCAACCTACCAATAACGAGCCAATCTCACTACGGTGAACACGCTGCAATAAAACTATCCGACGGAACCGTCGTCATGACAGTGTACGCGGCCCCGAATCTCTCCCGAGGCAACGTATAAAAGTACATCGAACTAGCCATGCGCGAATACGAAACAAAGCACAAGAACAACCCCTTGGTACTTGTTGGAGACTTAAACGTAGACATCACGGACAGCGACTGGCTTGTGCAGTATATGACGTCTTGATACGCTCTACGATGCATTTCGTATGACAGGAAACACCCAACAACCACCAGGGGAACGTGCATAGATCTTGTCTTTGCCAAATTCAGGCTAGATCCGATCGAAGAATCATTGGCTCTACATTTCACAGACCACAAAGCAGTGATAATGAAGGGAAAATGGAATCCAGAACTCAACACGACATACTAATTAGGACCAATAAGACATTATATATACTGTACACACGCGTTGCCACTCATTTACATGCGCGAGTGGGCAACGTCACGGGTGATTTACGGCAAGAACGATCCCCAGTGCTTCGCCCACTCGTCATGATTCACTTAGTGGAGATGAGTGGATTTTTTTCTACAACTTCTCCTCTGCATGCGGCTGCCGTAGGGAGCCTACATGCCAGCGCTGCGTGTAGGCTCCCTAGGCTGATGATGATGATGATGATGATGATTTATTGGCATCCCCTTTGAAACGGGGCGGCGACAAATAGTCACCTAGCCTGCTTGATTTAATCAGGTATACTACACATGTTCTTTATCTAGCATTTTTCTATACCTCTCATTATTCTTCTTTTTCAAAAATTTACCTTGTACAGCTTGCCTATGATTTTAAGAGATCAGGTCGTATCCATCTTTTCCCTGCTTTTTTTCCACCAGTACTCTAATCGTCTCTTGCTGATCTCTACGGCTGATCTGTTTATGTTTCCTTCCACTTTAAACCCAAGCGCTTCTGGAAGTTGCACGTTACCTACGGTTCTCGCTGGGTGGATCCCGTCGCATTCCATTAGGATGTGCTGAGTGGTCTCTGGATCTTTACTGCAGCATACACATGTCTCATCTAGTTCCGAATATTTGTTCCGATATGTTTTCGTCCTTAGGCAACCGGCTCGAGCCTCAAATAGCAAGGCACTGCCCTTTGTGTTATCGTACAGATTTTCCCTTCTAATTTCTTTCTTCTCATTCTTGTAAATCTCCATTGTCCTTTTTGTTTCCATTCTTTGCATCCAATTCACGGTCTCTATTTCTCTCACTTTCTTTCTGATGACCCCTGGTTGTCTATTTACAGTTTCGATTATCCTGTACTTGGTTGCCAACTTCCTTGACCTCTTCCTCCATTCTGTGTCCACGCTTTTCATGTAGAGATACTTGTGCACTTTAGCCGCCCATTTATTTTCATCCATGTTCCTGAGCCTTTCTTCAAAACTACTTTTGCTTTGTGCTTCTCTGACTTCAAAAGAGGACCAACCCATGTAACCATGCACTGCCTCATTTGTCGTATTACCGTGTGCTCCCAAAGCCAACCGGCCTACTGATCTTTGGTTAACTTCCAAACCCGCCAATATATCCGATTTTAAGCATATAATGGCATTTGCGAATGTTAGCGCTGGCACCATTACTCCTTTCCAGATTCCACGCACCACCTCATACTTATTGTGGCCCCACAGTGCTCTGTGTTTCATTATTGCTGCATTCCGCTTCCCCTTTATTTTCAGATTATCTTGGTGGTTGCTTGAGTAATTCTTTCCTTCGTTTATGTGTACGCCGAGGTACTTATATTGCTTCACTATGGGTATTACTTGCTGTTGAATTGACACCACGAAGTTACTCGTGTGTTCGTTAAAGATCATAATCCCTGATTTCTCTGTGCTAAACTTAAGGCCTAGATTTGTCGCTGCGTTCCCACAGATATTCGCAAGTATCTGTAAATCTTTTTTATTGTCCGCTAGTAGCACAATGTCGTCTGCGTACATCAGTCCAGGGACCTTCTGTTGCACCATTTGTTCATTACGCATGTAGGACAAATCAAAACCTAATTCGCTGTTTTCCAGTCGTCTTTCTATGCCCTTGACGTAAAGCGCGAACAACAATGGTGACAGAGGGCATCCTTGCTTCAATCCTTGGTGAATTCCCACCATTTCATTTCCTTTTCGGCCTTCCCATGCCACTTGTACTTGGTTGTCTCTATATATCTCCCTCAGTAGCTCCACTAAATCGTCATCTATGCCTTCGTATTGAAGAATATCCCACAACAATTCCCTGTCTACGTTGTCATAAGCTCCTTTAATATCTAGAAATGCTACCCATAAAGGTCTTTTCTGAGCTACTGAAATCTCGATGCACTGAGTTAGTACAAACATATTGTCTTCTAAGCGTCAGCCTGGCCTGAACCCATTCTGTAGTTCCCCCAATACACCGTTTTCCTCCACCCACTTCGACAGTTCTAATTTTATGGCTTGCATTGCCATTCTATATAGGCTGCCGAGGAGGCGAGCGCCATCTGGATGTTATTTTTGCAAGGAGCCAACCGCGGCGCGCCGCTGTATGAGTAGTAGAAATGCTCGAAAAAGGGTTTGGGTTTGAGTTTTCGCGTAAGAGAATTACGTTTTCTCGTATATTCAAATTACAATCCAACGCTATCGCGTCTGTTGGCTATGGTTACGTTGTACTTTACGATTGTTCTGACGCATCTTACTTTGAGAAATTCGATTAGTTCACCAGCGCCTCTGCGCCATGCGGAGGGCCTGCGTGGTCAGGGTGGTTCGGTTTGATTTTCTCGGCCGCGGACGCCGAAGCCGAGACCGACGCCGACGCCGGATTTTCTCCGACACGGAGCCTTTACGCTATCGCGTTAAAAGTTTCCGCAGTTACCAGCAAGCCGCGGTGGTCTGGGACTGTCTGAGGTAACCACCTTCTCCAGAGCGCTCGCAGCCAAATCATTACAAATGCTACTCCAGGACGAAGAGTACCCTGGGTGCTACTCCAGTAAAATAGAAACCTCCTCCCAGATACGTGCTAGTCAGCTGGCACATATATGGGCCCTCAAAGGGAGACGCCTTCGGCGATCTACAAAGCTACAAGTGCTTTGAAGAAAATGATTATGGCAGCGATGGCCTCAAAGTCTTTTGATGAATTGGCCCTTCAAGGGGGGAAATCAGCCAGGTGGTAGCGGAAGCAAACATAAATGTCGAAGGGGGCAACAAAGGCCAGCCATAAACAATGGAATCGATGCAGGAAAAGCCGACTGCTCGAGCAGGTTCGCAAGTTAAAGTGGCTGCAAAAGCGGAGAGTGTTACCCACCCGTCGGCGCTTCACACGATTTCGGGTAGCTCCCAACAGCCAGTGCCCGGATGGCGGCAAATGCGAAACCATACAGCACGCTTTTCGACTACGTTGCCACAAAGTGTGTGTAGCATATGACCGAACACACCGTCAGAGTTCGGTCGTTGCTGCTGCAGCAGCAACAGCAGTCGCAGCAGCAGTAGTAGTATCAGCCGAAGTAGTAGTAGTAGTAGCTGCAGCAGCAGCAGTAGTAGTATCAGCAGAAGTAGTAGTAGTAGTAGTAGTAGCTGCAGCAGCAGCAGTAGCAGCAATGGCAGTAGCAGCAGTAGTAGTAGTAGTAGTATTAGTAGTAGTAGTAGTAGTAGTAGTAGTAGTAGTAGTAGCAGTAGTAGTAGTAGTAGTTATAGTAGTAGTAGTAGTGGTAGTAGTAGTAGTAGTTATAGTAGTAGTAGAAGTGGTAGTAGTAGTGGTAGTAGTTGTAATTGTAGTGAGCTCCTGAACAACAATCTGCCATGTGGTGAATGCAGTTTAAATCATGGATCCGCGACCTAGAAGTGGTGCAACGTAATGCTAACGCATTTCTGTGGCATTGACACTCCTAATGGTAACGCATTAAATTAAAAAATACGTAAAGGTATTTTATTTCTGAGTCAAACTAGGTGACGCAAGCGTTGGGACCAGTGAGCCACTGCAGGAACAATAGAACTTATAACATAGAGGCCTGCAAGTATCCACGCGGATTGCGATGGTTTCAGCCTGCACGACTAGCGCCATCGCCGCGTTTCTAGCTGGTGCTGAAGGCCTTCCGCCTGGGCTTTAAAAAAAATCTGGAGTTTTGCGTACGAAGAAAAAGGACCATGGTTAGGAAGCACGCCGTAGTGGGGAAACTCAGGATCAATTATGGTCCCCTGGGGGTTCTTGAACGGGCACCTAAATCTAAGTACACGAGCTTTTTTTTTTTTTTTTCATTTCACCCCCATCAAACTGTGGCCACCGCGGCCGTGATAGAACCCCTGACCTCTAGCTCAGCAGCGCAGCGCCTCAGCCTCTAAGCTGCCTTGGCGGGTGGAACGAGTGATGTGTGTCCATTTCTCACTTTGACTAGAAATTCTGCAATATCGCAACAACACGCACATGGTAACGGCACCGTTGGTTAATTAACACTTACTGAGAACATCGCCAGTAAGCGTGAAAATTAACTGAGCAATGTGGCATTCGCGAACGTTTGTGTTCTCTGCACTTTATGTTTTCATTTGCAGGCAAACACATTGGCTGAAACTTTTTCTTTCTCGGATATTTTGCTGCAAGAATTTTCGCGGTTGGGGTATTGCGCATTGCTCTCACGTGGTTGCCCCTTCCTTTCACAACTCGTGTATTTTCCTGACGTGATCTGCATACTAAAGCAAACGCTGCGAGAAAGATTTTGGCACTTGCCAGTTCTTATCTTATCGGAATCGGTGCTTCTTTTTGCCTCTGCTCTCCTGCTGTTCGCAACCGGTGCCGACAAATTGCTTTAGAAGATCATGCATCTTTCCCCAATGCTCCCAGTGTCCATTACCTCGTAGCCGAACTGAACTCCAAAGCTTGTAATAAACGCCAATAAAAAAAAACACAGATGGAAGGGAAATGAAGAAATAAAGAAAGAATGAAGGAAATAAAATAAAAGGAGTGGTGCGATTTATGGGCCGAGGCGCAGATTCGCGAGTCGTTTAATAGATTACACGAGGAAAATGCGCCGGTTATTTCACACAGCGCTATTTTCGAAATTCACGCCGACCTACTGCCGCGTATCGAATCACTGAGCAGGACTGCAGTTGCGACACCAGACTGCGTATAACATGCTTTCCTGATGGCGCAACACTGCTGGGATTTAGGAATTCTATGGCGTGGCGACTGCCGCCATGCGCTCGCTGTAGCAGAGCAATTCTTTCGACCAGTCGCACACATGTGCGTGTTGAGGATAGCCAAAGATATCGAGGAATGCGAAACTTCAAGAGGGCGCGGCGGTGCGGACACCGGCCGTTGCGGACGTGAAACGAATGAGACGCTCCGGCAAAAGACAGGGACCCACACATAATCGCTTGTCTGAGTGCGACGCACAGAGCTTTTGCCGAGCGAAAACCCAGCCATTGCAACAGCGTCCAGGAAGACCCTGACGGGTTACCACAAAAAAAACCTGTAAATAGAGGCCAATAAATGTTTTTGATGGTGATGATTGCCGAGCTCAATCTCACGAATGTTCGCGCCTCGAATCTCTAAGGCATATATGTCCAGTCATATCTCATGTGGGAAAGCAATGCGCACTCCGACAGTTTCGCATCTCGGACACTCCTGCCTGGTGATAAGCGTTCGGAGGCGTCACGGCGATTGCTTATCGCTTGCCTCCCTTTTGGCATCAACTACTCGCTACGCTGTGTGTTCTGGTGCTGCTGTCAATAGTAAAGAGCATCAGCACAAGGTGCCTATATTTCACGATAAAGATTTACGATAACACTTCGAAAACTCTTATCTCGAGGCAAGACTATCGGAGATCAGCAAATATTAAACTACGCTAGGCATGTAACGCTCGGACGAGCTATATGAAGCATGGGTGCATACGTCTCTTGGAGTTTGGAGGAATGTTTTAGTTTTATCGCAGCTCTGTCGGCTAGTGTCGGCGTGACTACTGCGATAAATGAAGTAGTCCCAGGGCCCTCTGGCCGGTATAAGGTGTCTATAGGCTAACGCGCCATATAAGGCGAAAAATTCCCAGGTAGATGGCGACATGAAGGGCTTAACAGTACAGGATGCGTCAGCTCTTGTACTCCATAAAGTTCCTCCAATAGACATTGCATCTCGACTTGATGATGATGGTAGAAATCTAGTAATATAACTTATGCCTGTGATTATACCGCCCACACTTACTCCCTGCTTTGTATTATACTTATTTTTTTCATAAATGCTCTAAACATCACCGCGTCTCTTGACCGCTGATCAGATAACGGGTCCATCAACTTTCAAAGTGGACATACACCTGCTTTAAGGTGCACGTCCCATGCGTCCACGTTTACGTTCTCCCGCAAGAACTGACATTTAACCCTTAATTATACACGCGTGCATATTAAAGAGGCGTTACGGGATCATTAAACCACTATCAATGCGTCCGAGCAGCCTATTTACCATTTTCTACTTCCTGGAATCTGGGCGTTTTCCTTTTTTTCCTCAAGTCACTTAACCCACGCAAGATACAGCCACCAGACGCACACGAACGAATGGCCATTCTTCAAAACAGCGCTAGCTATACAGGACCAGGTGAATACAACCAACATAGTAGCTGAAACCACTGAGCGTGTGTGTTGTTAGCCCTTCTTGTGGTGCTGTAGCTCGCGTTGTCTTTTTTTTTTTTCAGAATTGTAATTGATGCTCGGTCAGTTAGCTCCTACTTCACACTATCATACATTCCTGACTAATCCATCGCGTTGCCCCGCCACGGTAGCTTAGTGCACGGCTTGGGCGTTGCGATACGATCCCGGCGGCTGCGGCGGCTGCATTTTGATACTTGGCAAATGCATAAAATGTTCCTGTACTTTGATTTAGGTGCGCGTTCAAGAAACTCGGGTGGTCAAAATTAATCCGCCGACTCTATGCCGATGCTACGGCGTCCGCCTCATAATAGGATCGCTGTTTCGGCACGTAGAACACCGGAACTTTCATTTTTAATTCATTGTGTTAGGTTTGTCGAAGGTGTCCCCTATACAAGTCTCCCCTAGTTTCACCCATACGTGACTGTTCGTGTGGAAACCCTAGTCACGTGTTCATACACTCTTGTGCTTTTCTTGGAATCGATGCGAATCAATCATGCTGCCAGCGTCCAGCTTTGAAGACTGCCGTCACCAACTTTTTTTTTACTCTCTCTCTCTCTCGGAAGATTCAATGACCTAGTGTGCAAGTGTTCTTATTCAAAAGAAATAAAGAAATAAAGAAACTACACTTTCTGTAAGCGCCAAAGGAGGTTCGCCGCTCTTTGCTCGAGTGACCACGCGAAGGCGGCGACAGCCATTAATTATGTCCGCAAGTCCGGGCCAATTATACCAGCGAGATCATTAGCGACCGCCACGCCGCGACCACTTGCATCGCCTTAGAGTGGCGTTAGATGTACGGCAAAAAAAAAAATGAGTGTAAGATGATCGTGGCTGTAGCGGCCAAGGCCTCGAGAGCTCCTGTATTCGAGAAGTTACGTTGCAGAAGTGCATCGTCATGCGGCAATATTGACTGCTTGGGGTTGACTTTTTTTTCCACGTCTAGAAAAACAAATTAAGTGATGGAAGTTCTCGTCAACCCCGCAGGTGGGGCACGTTGTCACGCTGGACAAATGAATTTTAATGCGTCTCATGTAAGCTGCATTTAAGGCGATTGTGCAACAGCGCAATCGCCTGCAACATGGCAAAAAAAAGCGCTGGTTGCTCTCCATCCCCGTGTTTTTTTTTTTTTTCGCGCTGTTTACTGTCAGTATGAATCACCAACTAACCCAGGTAGCCACCTTGCGAAGTTACATTGTGATAAAGCCCGTTCGATCACGTCTGTCAAGACCACATGGCGTATTGTAGTTACACTTGGGGCCGAAACAACCGGAAGGGCACATCTCACAAATGCTTTGAACAAGCGACACAACGCTCGACTTTAGCAGTGGTATCTCCTTGGACCATGACAATGTCCTAGATCTAAGCTGCGCTCTAGAAAAGCGTTCAAAGCATTCCTGTTGGATACAGGCCTCAACAACACTCTAAATTACGTTTGGGTAAGTGAATTTTGCCCTCTCCGTGTGTGTGCGTGTGCGCGCGCGCTATGTTTTCGTTTTTCTCTCATTCACGTGCCCCACTTTTATCACTAACCACCTCCGCCGCGCTGTACTCTAAAATAGTTTACACCGTTAAACTCGAAAAATGCGCGTAAATCGGTCTATATATACGGCTCGCGCTCTTACACGCAAGGGGGTAAGGGTGTGAGTGTTACACAAATTTACAGCCTTTTTCATAACTCGCTCGCTTGTGTTTGTTTGCCCGATTTTTGAACTTTCGATGGACTGCCTAGCATGTGTACATTTGTTTTTCATGTGTCTCGAAATGTAACGCAACCGATTTTCGCATGAAACTACTCATAATTCCATGCAATAAAAATAAAATGCCGTGGTTGGGGTTAAATTTCGATGGGGTTTCGATGGGGTTAAATGCAAAAACATCCGTGTACTTAGATTTAGGTGCACGTCGAAGAACCCGAGTTGGTCCAAATTATTCCGGAGTCTCCCACTACGGCGTACCTCATCATTAGATCGTGGTTTCGTCATGTAAATAACCATAATGAAATGTAATTTTTAGCCTTATTCACGTTTAAGGGCGTAAATTATTTTACAGTGTAACTCAGTGGATAGTTGGTTGCTCTGCTGAGAACGAGGTCTCGGAATCTAATCCCGGCCGTGGCGGCTGCATTTCGATGCAAGAACGCCTATGTGCTGTGCATTAGGTGCACGTTAAAGAACTCCTGGCGGTCAAAGTTAATGGCACCATTGTAATTGCGGTGCGCGTAGCCAACTATGCAGTTTCGCGACGTTAAACCCAATAACATTTTTTTTTGTCACCACCTTACCGGGAGTAGCATGCCAAACCTGTCAGGTCACGGGATCAAATCCTGGCCGCGGCTGCCGCATTTTGATGGGGGCGAAACGCAAGAACACCCGTGTCACGTGCATCGGGTGCACGTTAAAGATCCCCTGGCGGTCAAAGTTAACTCGGAGGCTCCCATTACAGCGTGCCTCATAATCAAATCGGGGTATTAATTGTCACGTAAAAACCCAGAATTCAATTAAATTCAATGCCAAACCTGGGGTTACGATGACCTTTCCACAGGTCAGTAAACTTTGTCTCGCTCTCTTTCAAGTGTTTGGCATGTCATTCGGAGGTATCATTACGATGGGGTATACTGCACCAACATTGCTTGATTCCTACTTGACTAACCGGCAACAATCACTTTACCTAAAAGAGGAGGTCATGTTTTCTTCCTGTATTAAATGGCGTACCAATGGAAAGCGCATACATTACAATTTATGATAGCACCGAGTACCCCACTGTTCTGAATACAGGCCGAAATCCGTATGAATTAATCGGAAAGCCTAATTACTGAATTACCTGATAAGCAGTCTGACTGCTGCAACACTCATGGTTTAAAATAAACTCTTTACGAACACTAAAGTTCAAATGTTATTTCGCGATATGAAATCAAACACCCAGAAATAGTTATGTTTTAGTGTACGCTGTTTAGCAGACTGTAGAACATAAAATGCTAGACATTACATTCTCTTCACACGCTTCTTGGAATAAACGCGTTGAGAATATCTGCAAAAGTGTCTGCTGTCACTTCAGTCTTGTGTTGATGCCGGTATATTTTGCCAATCCAAGGAACACTTACAATTATGCCTTATTTGCTTCCCATTCAAATTACTCTAGCAAATGTGGGCGACTACAGGTAAGAAAAATATTATGAAAGTATTTACTTTACAAAACACAATAGCTCGGTATATTAATGACAGGCTTTCTAGAGAGAATACATTCTTCGATAAACATGATTCTTTGCTTGTCCCCCTTGTGCCAGAAACAAGTCTTACTAAAAGTTTATCCGCGACATGCGACCAGCTTTGCTGTCATCGCGCACTCGTCGTGCCTGCCGTTGACTTGGTTATCTTCATGCTATTGTGCTTGCTTCAAAATCCAAGTTGTCGCGTCGTGTTGTCTTATCATTATCACCGTCGTCTTGCCGTCGTCTTGCCATCGACGTGCCGTTGTCCACATGCTCATTGTTTGCCGCTGTCATCACCTATACGCAGTCATCTACGTCTTCATTTCAGGCAGCACCAACTCTGCTCCTCTGCCATGATGCTTATGGTAGAGTGTACTAGATTGGGGGAGTGGGTCCAACGAGGGCTCTACGCTGAGGTATCTTATTGAAAATCCAGATGGCGCCACCGTCACTTTCTTCCGAATGAGTGGCCCCGCTCGCCGGCCGGACGCTTGTCGCGTCGGAGAGCCCTACCGCAGCTGCATGGAGCTTTGACAGACGGATACTCGGTGGCGGTAACACTGAGATTATTCCCCACCGATCTATTGTAAATAAAATGAAAAAAGAGCGGCGGAAAGAACGCAAACGACGCAACAACGGCGGTGCGTCGAGCAGACGACAGCTACTGAGCCCGCGAGCTCGCCTCAGCCAATGAGCGATGCCGAAACAGCCGGAGCCTACGTTTATTGGTCGGTGATTCGAGAATAAGGCGACGGCAGCGCCGCCACATTATCCGCGTTTTTTGCTTCACCCTCGGCGCTTGCTAAGGCGTCCGCTGGACCCACTCCCCTAGTCTAGTACACTCTATGGTGAGGGCATTGCCTCCTAGCTCCGCAATAGCCCTGTCGTGCCCCTGAATGTCAACGTTGATGTGTGCTGAACAACATAGTAGGCTAATAACTAACAGCAGTATACGAGTGTGCAGTAGTTGCAATGTTGCTCTGCTTGAAGTGACGTTGCAACTTCTTTGGAGAACCCCGAAGAGCTCAGATTCGGGATGTCTATGCGCCAGTCAGGCGCCGGCTGCCAGAAGAGCTGATTTCAGGCAACACAACCACACGAGCACTATGGTATAAGACCATTCTAACATGCTGGAGCTATGGCGCCCAGGTGGTCAAAATTAATCCGGATTCGCCCACTACGTACGGCGTGCCTCATAATCAAAATATTTGTTTTGGCCACATAATACCCCAGAATTCAAATTTTTTGAAGCAATGGTGAACATTTGAGCATAGCGCATATATCGCCACGCCATCCTTGCGATGGGTAGTGTGGTGGTTACGTCATGTATTGTGTGACCACATCGTTTTTTTTTTGGTTTTTTTACGCACGTAAATGTTATTTCTTTTCAGTGAATTGAATTCTGGGGTACGTGAGTGGTATTGATTCGTAGTGAAAATGCTGCAAAATAAATTGAAATAATTGCGAATGGCAGCAAGAATGTCTTTTTCGAATAAATTTCAATAGGTAGCACAGCAGCACGTGGTACAACTTCATTTCTCTTTCCTGGGCGTGCCTTTTTGTTGTCTGGGGCAGTTCCGCTCAATATATGCAATTTCTACTTCCTCTGTTTCAGGCTTTCACATCATTGCATGACCATGCATCACTCTAGTCACCTATGTCAAATAAGTTTCATGAATATTCATTGGAACTAACACAGACAATTAATGTTCAAAACATTGTCTGCACCCACAGCCAACATTATCATTACCGAGTCCAACAACAACGTGGTCAACTAATATGAAAGCACGTTGCAGCACATCACTATACCACCCAATTTCCCAGTATTTCCGCAACCGGACAACAAGGATCAGCGTTTAACTGTATCACTAGTCTTAAAAGGGGGTTACAACCATCAGCCACTTCTTCAAATATCGAAAAAAAAAAACAATGAAGGATGGACACGATGTGCTTTCTTAGTTATCTCTACGGTTTTTTCATGAGCGTCAGAACGAGCCAAACGCGCAGACCAACTCTCGTGCAAACGAGAGGCCACGGCCTCCCGTTGCGTTATTAATGAATGACGTCTTCGTTGTACTTTCAACTTTCCAGTAGCTCCGCTGGCCACTGTGCGCTTCGGAAAGAAATTGCCGCCCAGCAAAGCGTATCGGGCCTTGTGCGGTTTATGAAGGACTCACCCTCCTTCGCGACCACATCTATGTGGTGCCACGAAGGGAGGGGGGGGGGGGGGGGTAAGGATGGGGAGCGGCGCCTATAGTCTACTAAGGTGGCACCTAGTATCCTTAAGGAAAGGTGCGCCATGCAGTGCACGTAATTGGCTGCCCGCCGACAAATGTCAATTCGGCGAGGTATACCCTAAATCTTTCTTGTTTGTTCTGTACCACGGCGTGCGCACGTGAGGTCAAACAATCCCAAGTTGTTTGTCTTTGGAGCGGTGCTCGTTTCATTTAGCGCGCACGCCCCCGTTTCGGCACATCCGTCAACGTGGTTGTAACAGTAAGTGAAACAAAGTGAGGCTGCAAAATGCATTAGGGAAACGAGAAGGTGCGGAGCTGGGGTGTCAAGGTTTTTGTTACTCTGGCGCACTCTAGGTGTCGCTGCGTATCGGGTGTTGTGATTTGTGTGTCCTCGCGTGTGCTCTAAGTGCGCCAGTCTCGCCGCACCGGCAACCGAAACAGAAGCGGAGGGGCAAAATTAATTGCAGCAACGCGGTTTCTCGCCACTCTTGCGCATTCGAGCTGTCGCTGGCGTTGTGATTGGTGATCCACCACACCTACTCTAAGCATGGCGGCATCGTTCTAGCACTAAGTGAAACAATTGAGGCGGCGGAATTGATAGAACTCAAGGAAGAGTTACTGGCGGCATATCGGGCGTATTCCACACGTAACTGTATACAGGTTGTTTTGATTGCAGAACCCTCACGCAATACTATCCAAGCCTTGTAAATCGACCACCGCTCAAGCGTTAGCCGTTACGTGGGGCACCGCAGGAAGTTAATTGTCTTACAACTCTGGCTAAGGTGTGCCTATTCTTTCTTTAGAATTACTCTTCACACCAATTTAGGCATTCTACTATATTACATTTGATCGGGGCAGAATTACATATGACTATTGCTTCGTTAGCTGTGATGTATCGCAGTTTGTTATAGTTTTACGTTGACACCTACGTTTACCTTGATACCCATATATGATTTTCTGAAGGGTAGGCAAATTGGATTTGCACCGCTAAATTCCAGAGAAAAGGCTTCGCTGCTATAGCTAATGCTTTAAGTCTTTGGAATATTAACGCAGAAATCTGGACTTAGTACTTGATTGTGTGCTACTGAAAACTATAGTTCATTTTGCAGGAAGCCATGAGGGTGTTCGTCGAGGCGCTTATATTTGCCACGATGGCTAGCCACATTTCACTTCGATGAAAAAAAAAATGCAGTGTCATTCCACTCTATGCAGGTGGATGACCAGCGAAGCTGTGTATCTGGTGATTAACCGTTGCTCTGGTGAAACGTTCCAAGTTTGCGGGATTGGGGGCACATGGACGGTTCGCATTTCTTTCCGCCTCGTGGTCCTGGCGGGCAGCACACTTACGGTTGGCGTCCGCGGCCCGCTCATTATCGATGGTCTCCTTCCGCTGCCGCCGCGCCCATTCCCTTTTCTCCGCGGAACCCCGGAGATTACAGTGGGTGCCACAAGGTGGCGCTACACTTTGGAGCAATGCACACTTTGGAGCGATGCAACTTTCAGCCGATGCTGCAAGGCTGCGCGACGCTCCGGAGGGATGTGCGCTAACGCACAGACAAAGAACCTACACACGATATAGGAGAGACTAGGACGTTTTTTTTTTCTTGTTTTTTGTGTTTTTTTTTCTTTTTTAAAGACGGATACGCCAATCGCAACGCGCGTACTAGCGCTGACGCGCTCACGTGGCCGCCAGGGTGAGCTACGTCACGTAATGAAGAAGCAAGCATAAGCTCCGGCGAAAGGCGCGGTGTGGTGCCCAAGTTTTTTACGATTCCGAAGTTTTAAAACGCCGCCATCCCGACGTTTTCATACGATGCCACAAGGTGGCGCAAGGCGTCTGAAATTGTTGATCTACTTCCGGTCTATCTGCTTCCGTCTGTTGCCGGACGCGATCTCCTGGAGCCTAGCCTATAAAGGCTTCGCTGTGAAAAGCATTTTAATGGGACGACCCAAAAGAGGCAATCGTGTCGCACATCAATAACCCTACAACGTTCAAGCATAATTCCGCATCAAGGAAAATTAGAACAACTTTTTCGCCTTTCTCTCTCGGTACGGAGACTAGACCCCTACTAGAAAACTACGAAATGTTGCTGCAGCAAAATATTAATTGGCAGAGTAATTAATTCGTAATTGGTATGCTGAGCTATACACAACCGAAAAAAAGAATCAGCAGCGTATGACAAACACTACTATATATAGACTATACGTATATGCGTTAGAGTTCCGGCGCTTAAATCGTAATTTTGAGGTATCGGGTGAGCGTAGCGAAAAATGTTGCATCGGGCTTTGCGTCATCGTCCGAATTGTCAGGTAAAATCACGTACAATTAGGACCGACTGACATCTTTCGGGAAAATAGAGGCTCAGCCATCGGGCCAAGCTAATAATTCTCTAATTGACATTTATCGCAAAAGGAAGGATTAACGACGGGTAATGGACGAATCGTCATTCTTTGTTAGGATGCTGTATCCTGACTGGTTTGCGCAGTTCCACATCGTTACAGAAGAACACTTTGCATTGTTGTTTGCTTGACAGGCCGAGAGGCTGGGATGTTACGTGCCAAAACCACGATGACATATAGTGAGACACGCCGTAGAGGGGGATTTCGGATTACCTTTTACCAGGAGGGGTTACTTTATCTGCACCTAATTCTAAGTAAACGAACGTTCTTTCATTTGGGCGCCATCGAAATGGGACCGCCGTGCCATTGAAATCGAGCCCACAAAAGCACGATCTCACGCCTGACTTTGGTAACATGATTCGGTTCAGGATCTTTGGCCTTGACGACGGAAAATCTGCGAACGCAACGGACCTTCCGCTATACCACATTTCGCGCTATAGCTTGCGTCATGCTGTAAGAAGAGCAGTTATTTGAGAAATTACAAAACATTAGCCCATTCTTCGAGTGATTGCGAAAGCAGCATCAGCCTCATGTTTTTGGTCCACATATTTGTGGCAATCATAGAGGATGCCTTAAAGTGGTGCTACCGCCCTTTCAGCCTCCCGTTTCACTCTCTCCCAACCATCTGGCTACATAGCTACTGATTGCGGCAGGGCCATTTCGTAGGACTTTTTTCCTTAATTATCAGGCCACAGTACCATTAATCACTTTTACACACGCGTGACAGCAAAAAAGAAAAAAGAAAAAAAGAGGCCGAAAACAGGAACATGTACACTCTTCTTTCTCCAGAAATCACAGAGGTGTTTGCAATTCCCAGACGGCAAGCTCAGTGCGGAATTTATTAGTCAGCACGCGCTGCTGCAGCAAATTTATATGTTCTATTACTTATTGATATCAGGGCCACTCACCGCCATTCGAAAGATCGATCTGTTGGTCAAATTTTCCGTGATCACACTTTCAAGAACCGTCTATCTTGACCGATCGCCGCGGAAAGACGGATCAGCCGTCAACGACAGCGCCCCACGTGACTCGGGAGCTTATCAGAGCCGAGGGGGTGCTTTCGTGAGCACAGAATGTCGGCGCGCTTGCGTCAGCACGCGGCCATCTCAAAGGCCGAGTCGAGATGCCTTCATGGACAGGTGCTGGTCGGTCTGCATTAATGCGACGACGTAAGCATGAAACATGCGCTGCTTCGTGATCGCGGGGCGCGATTCAATGACGACACCGCGGCTGTACGCCGCAGTTATCCGGTCATGGGTAAGAGGCTCCAAGCCGGCATCCGTGTAAACACTGTCACTATAGGTTATACTTCACAAGGCTTCGAATGTGCGCGCACTAAGCGCGGACCAGGTGTAGTAAATATCCGCTAGTCATAAACAGAAGCCTCGTTTCTTATAAGCGGACGTTCTGTTTCTTACTGCAAGCAAATGCAAAACACGGGGCTGCATTTTGTTACGGTTCCTTTGTTTTATGCATTCTTTAGAAAGGCACGGGTGGTAGGTAGGTAGGTAGTAAACTTCATTGAGGTCCTGAAGTAGTCACCTCCCCCCCTACCCACCACCCGTTTTCATGGAAGAAGGAGCGGGTGGTAAAAAAAATTTCTCCGAAGCCCTCCTTTATGAAAGCGTTAATTGAGCTTGTCTGCACCTTCAGTCGTCCATGTGCTCGCTCACTCACTCGCTCGCTCACTCACTCACTCACTCACTCACTCACTCACTCACTCACTCACTCACTCACTCACTCAATGAATTAATGAATGAATGAATCAATCAATTGATCAGTCATGCAGTCAACCAATCAATCAATCTTTTCAACACTTACGACTGGCCCATACGCCACCATATGGTTCCGCCTGATCAAACACTCCTCGTGAAGTATTGGAAAGCTGAGTGGAAGGGAAATAACAGTTACGAAACAACATGGCTGCATGGTGTTCAAGCAGCAAAATACGACGGACTCCTTATAGGAACTTTTCACGCAAGGCTTCCACAGTGACCGCATATATAGTGGTAAAAGGCAAGGAATGCCTACGCCAAAGCGGAGGAACCGAAATGAGTGGACAACGTGCACTTCGCAACCGCGATGCCACCTGCCGTCGCTTATCTCGATACAAGGGTGCCCGCGTTGCGCAAGCATACAACCGCGCATGCCTCGAAGGACACGCGTCGCGTTTGAACGCGGAAGCCCGAGCATTGCAAGTATCAGTGAGCAGAATGTTGTCTTAATCTCACGTCCCGCTCATCTGCTGAGAGAATGAAGCAGTCCTATGGCACTACCTGACAGGTGTGATGTCGCTGTAGTTGTAAATACAAGCTCGTTTAGCGCTTGAATGCATTCGTTCTTTCGAACGTGTTGCCCATCCGTGGCGGGTAGCCCTACAGGTCTATTGCACTGCATTGCTGCAAGCTCGAGGTCGTGGCTTAGACCCCGGCATTTCGATGGGAGCGAAATGGAGCAACGCTCGTAGAGTGTGACTTAGGTGAAAATCAAATAACGCTACGTGGTCAAATTTAATACGGCGTGCCTCCATTACACCGCATGACTCATAATAATATCTTGTTATTGGCAAGCAAAACCATAAAATTAATTTTTTAAGGGTGAAGCACTATAGGGGCCCGGGCTGTCGGCGTCTGTCGAGTGATCACGCTCAAAAACAAGTGCTCAAAACACGGTCAAAACAAGTGCACAATTGATCAAAACAGGTTCCAAACAAGCTTACATCATTCAGAATAATTTAAGAGACAGTAATAATCAAGCATTAAGCACCTTAATTAACAGAAATTCGTTAAAATCCCTTCTATCAGCAAAGCTTTGGCTCCACGTGCGTGGCGGTTTCCCACCAGTTGTGCCTTGGCACAGGTGTCAAAACGGATGGATTGCTAAACACAAGATAAACACAAAATAAAACAAGATAACAAGTAAAACACAAGGGAAACACCGGCGCATCACTGGTCCGCACTTCCCCAGCCTTCACGTTGAGTAGAACTGCATTACCGCCGGGTTTACCATTGCATTAGCACCGAGTTTTTCCATCATCATCATCATCAGCCTCTTTATCTTCACTGCAGGACGAAGGTCCAATTACCTCTGTCTTGCGCTAGCTGATTACAACTTGCGCCTGCAAATTTCTTAACTTCATCACCCCACCTAGTTTTCTGCCGTCCTCGACTGCACTTCCCTTCTCTTGGTGTCCATTCTGTAGCTCTAATGGTCCGCCGGTTATCCATCCTACGCATTACATGGCCTGTCCATCTCCATTTCTTCCGCTTAATGTCAACTAGGATATCGGCTATCCCCGTTTGTTCTATGATTCACACCGCTCTCTTCCTGTTTCTTAACGTTAGGCCTAACATTTTTCGTTCTATCGATCTTTGTGCTGTGCATAACTTGTTCTCGAGCTTCTTTGTTAACCTCCAAGTTTCTGCCCAATATGTTAGCACCGGTAGAATGCAATGATTGTACACTTTTCTTTTCAACGACAGTGGTAAGCTCACAGTCAGGATTTGGCTATGCCTGCCGTATGCACTCCAACCCAATTTTATTCTTCTGTAAATTTCTTTCTCATGATCAGGGTCCCCTGTGAGTAATTGACCTAGATAAACGTACACCTTTAAAGACTCTAGAGGCTGACTGGCGATCCTGAATTCTTGCTCCCTTGCCAAGCTATTGAACATTATGTTTGTCTTCTGCATGTTAATCTTCAAACCCAGTCTTACACTTTCTCGGTTAAGGTCCTCAATCATTTGTTGTAATTCGTCCCCGTTATTGTTGAATAGGACAATGTCATCTGCAAACCGAAAGTTGTTGAGGTATTCGCCTTTGGTCCTCACTCCTAAGTCTTCCCAGTCTAAGAGCTTGAACGCTTCTAAGCATGCAGTGAATAGCCTGGGAGAGATTGTGTCTCCTTGCCTGACCCCTTTATTGATAGGTATCTTTCTACTTTTCTTGTGGAGAACCAAAGTTGTTGTGCAATCCTTGTAGATGTTTGCTAAGATATTCACGTATGTCTCCTGTACTCCTTGATTACGCAATGCCTCTTTGACTGCTGGTATCTCTACTGAATCAAATGCTTTTTCATAATCTATGAAAGCCATATACATATGCTGAGTGTACTCCGCGGGTTTCTCATTACCTGATTTATGACATGGATATGATCCATCGTAGAATATCCTTTCCTGAAGGCAGCCTGTTCTCTTGGTTGGCTGAAGTCAAGTGTTGCCTTGTTGCCCGAGGTGCTGTTAATGGGATACTATAAACACATGCTGTAAATTGCCTTTTCAGTACTCTACTTTTGCCAATTTTTCAGTAATTGGTCCATTATTAGAAGAGAAATTAAAGGCGAAAGTTTCATTTCTTGAAATACGCGCCGGAACCACAGCACCGCTACTTCATTGCGACTTCATGAATTTCAATGCTTGTATACCGTGTGTTGCAGCGAACACTTTCAAAACTTTTCAAAGGTTCCCTGTGGCAGATAGCACAATTCTAGTTCATGAGGCGGACGTAACTTGCACCAAAAATTGAATTGCATAATTGACTGAATAACAAAAATTCACTAATTAATTGTTTAACAAATATGGACCTTATGGCCAATATTACAACTTACAAATTCTAGCCGTGGAGTTCGCAAGGCGATCCGAATTGGAACGAATTCTCAGGATGGCACCAGTTTCGAGATAATAATTCCCGAACTTTACGGAGAAATGCATTGGCGTTCCAGTTACTGTGTTAAGTAAACGTCGTTTAATGCATTGAAATACAAAATCACCTTGCGAACATCACGGCTCAAATTTGTAAATCGCAATATTGGCCATAAGGTAATTAGTTAAAAACATATTTACTGAATTTTTGTTGTGTTATGCTCTTGTAAAGCTTATTGCCATCACGCCATTCCTTTCAGAGTATTCTCCATTACTTGCATTTCGCAGTTTCTTCCCGTTTCCATGTGTCTGCCACTTTTCTCCCAATCTTGCTGCAACAAATGCTTGCGTGCTATTTTCGTGTTCTTGGCTGTCCAGGGCCGGTATTTTGTAGCGATGCCTTTAAAGTAATAATGCCTTTTCGCTCTTATCGCACTTTGTCAGTGGTCGGAGCGACGGTCCGCTCGCGTTATCAACGGCATCCGCCGGCCGTGAGCGGTGGATGATAAGACTAGAGTAGAATAAGTCATAATGCCTCGCTACAAAATCGCGGCCCTGCAGGTGATTGGTATTGAAGGAACGTGACATTTATTTACGATACTCCTTTGGGTGTGTGTTATTACAAGTACAATATCACATACGAGAAGGTGCTACTTCCTCGTTAACAGTTGGCATGATTGTTGCACTAAGTTACAGCTTGAAACATAACCAACATTTATTTAAATAAATCTGAGACACAGTGAAACAACAGCTTTGTGCGCTCGTCGTCGCCACATATAAAGAGCGACACAAGCGCCTGCATCGAATCACTCGATACATGCAGCGTTACTGGTCACCAAAGAAAAAGATAGAAAATGAAACACGAAAATGAAATCATGGCCTCTGGGATTCGCAGCGTGCGGCGGCCATCTTGGAGGCTGGTGCGTTTCGCCGATTTCACTAGGTGCGCTGAGAGCCAAAGTCGGCCGCAGGGGCCTACGGGAGTGTCCACTCATTGCGCTTACTATATTCTGTATGGTTCCAGTATAGCACCCTGCATTTCCGGTTTTGTTTAGACGAGAACGCTCGTTGAAGTAAGCGCGGCCCGAAAAATTTTGGTTTTGAAACATCATATATCACCCATTTCATATCACTCTGTCTTATATATCGAGTAATGCTATATTTGTGGTACAATGCTGCACCTGAAAAAAGTCCGCTCTACTCAAAAGTCCGTGAATTGTCGCGAAACTCCAAAATTTCTGATTTAGTCGGTCAATTCCGACCATAAGTGGCACATATGTACATAAGGAGGCAACAGCACCCCCCTCCCCCCTTCGTCCCTCCTCTCGTGGCCCTCCCATCGCTTACAGGCGACAAACGTTCACTGACCTCACAGGTACTAAAGCGCCAGTCCAATGTATGCATATCGCCGCTGTGAGTATAAGTGGGCTTGTGTACACACCATCTATCTCCATAATGACAAGCTTCTCCAGGTTACGACGTCCGAGGATAATCGGACCGCGCGGACGCGCTAATGTATTCCGTTCTGAATACCACCTCCGGTAACAGCGGTTCTACGTGAGTGCAGCGATTCCACACCAGTCACCGACGACGCGAGCCCGACACTTATTTCGAATCGTCCCAGGGACGAATGTCGCGTGCTCCTGTGCCATTATTCGAACCCATGTTTTGACAGCGCTGGACCTAATTACTGACCTGAGCTAGCACGTGAATGTCATGACGGCGCTCTACGCGTGAACTTCGTCGGCGAGTAAGCGAGTCATCCGTGCATAGAGTTTGAGAGCCCGTTTTTGGTAGACCGTTGAGCGTTCACAGTTAAGTGCCGCATAAATTGGAACTGGGGCACTGTCACAATGATTTATCTCCTTTCCCTCTGGCAGAACAGAGCATTCGTGGGCTCATCAAAAGAGCGGCGATAGTTAGCGTTTGGTATAGGCTTTCGAAATGGAGGTGTACTCACTGATTAAAAAAAACGGAGTTACCCAACAACGCAGGCACCTTCGAAACTAAATTAGGAGCGGTCGCAAGCAGAACTTCACCACAAGAGAAGTTGCGAAACATGAGGCTCGCTTTCAACGGGTTCATCCTTTTCGAAACAAACACTTCTGTACTATTCACGGAATACTAAAACACACACAAAAAAAAACAAGTAATACAGACGAATGTCACAAAAACCGCCAAGCGAACATGACACACCTGCTCTGTGATGCAGCTTCCACGATCCAAGTTTAGGATTTTCACAATTTTCTCAGACAGAGCAGGATGTGCTAACGCATTTGGTGTCGCAACATGCCATCTCGAATGCTTCGATAATTTTCTTGTTCTGTGAATGTTTTGGCCCACAAATGTGCACAATTCAAATTTGAATGTATACTATCGTGCTCAATATGTGCTACAATGCAGGAGCTCATCGCAAACACGTGCTCAGAGACAGCACGAACTTGCTCTTAGCACCTATTTGCCCCATTGAAAGTGTTCGGTGTTTTAGTTCATATTGCACCGCGCACAGACCTGGCAGTGTGTGGCCAAGTGCTCTTCTGAACCCTGGTGTGTATGTAGGTTTCTGCTTTGGCGCTGTCAGTGTAACTATGTAGTAGCGTGACCTGCAGTGACCGGCCCTACTGTGTGTGACCTGTACTGTGTGTTCTACTTTATTCTTTGAGATCTGTAACCCCACCCTTTTTTCTTTTCTCACCTCCTTCCTATCTTCATTTTCCATGTTTCTGTCTCTTTTCTGAAGAGTAGGCAGGCGTAGTGCCCCTTCCTGTGGCAGTTCCCAGCCTGATTCTCTCATTCCCTTTCCTGTCAAATGTATATATATTTTACTAATGTAAATTATAATAATAGTATGTCTAACCAATTAGCCACAACCTGCACCCTTTCAAAACATACTAGTCAAAGTAAGCGCTAAACGTTTATTATCGAGTTGTCGAAAATTTTAAACCCATTTCTTGTTCGGCCTTAAATTTTGCTTGAGCTGAGCTTTCATAACTTTCAGGCGACGAAGTAGGAGCCGTCGCTACCTGTTCGTCAAGCCTAATTCAGATGTTTCAGATGTCCCGAAGCAGACACTATCCAAATGCCAACACGTCACACGTAGAGCTTCCAGCTTTTCCGGTGTTTCTTCTTTTCTATGGGTCTGCGAATATTCGAAACTTTCCAATAATGGATCGAATACTTCCTTATTCAATTCGATTTTTGAATCGAATGGCCGCTGTCTGTAAATACGAGTATTTTTTGAATAGTTTTCGAATATTTCTCATCATCAATGCTCTGCCATAAAACAAAAAGCTGGAACAAATGCGCGACAAATGCAATTATGGTTACCATTGTAGGTATTATATAAAACAGGGGAGGTTACGGGGTTATGTAGTGAAGCAAGCTGCGTCACTCAAGGATGTTTTTTTTCCGGATAAACTTCCATCGTGCGCAATCACAAATGAATCCTTAGTATCCGAACAAACTTATTATTTGCTCCTAATAGCCCATTTGTGTTTTTAATGGACTGCGCTCGGTAACATACAAATGTAATGGCAGAAACTTTCTAACGTTGCAAATAAACCGGGATATGTGAAGATGATGTTAACTTATATGGTGAAAACGGGTGCTCCTTATTCGAAAACTATTCGAAAATTACTCGATATTCAATTCGATTCGATTCACTCCCAGCACTACTCGATTCGCATTCGATTCGGCTTTGTAAATTACTCCGCGCCTACCTGCAATCCCTCCTGGCTTTCCAAAGACTAACGGCACGACTGACGTTTCGTGTATGCGAAAGGAGCACATTACCAGTCCTGCCCAAATTAACATTCACATTTCTTGCCTCTTTATCGCCGTCATTAGTAACAGTCGGTGGAAAAATAGGCTCTTCACAATGCGGCGCGTCGCACCTTTTGCCCAAAAAATGGCGCATGTCTCTGCAACTGCCAAGCATTCCGCGTCTGCTGTGCGGCCTGGTGCTACAATGGTGGAGAAGGAAGGGTCACGGCTGTGCGCATGCGCCTATACAGTGACTCTGTGCGCAGACCGACGCGGTAAAAACGACCACGTGCCCGAGGCACAATTTCGCACACGCCCTGATAGCTACAAGCCTCTTATTTTCTTTGAGGGGGCCGAAGGACCTTCAGTCCGGCAACGTCGATAATGATCGTCCACTACACGGCCGAAGATGCTTCGAGTGATAAGCGACGAACGCGCGCTTTCCTCGCTCAAGCCAACGTGTCTCGCGCGAACAAGAGAGAGAGAGGAGAGATTGAGGGAGGAGAAGGAGGAGAGATATGAACGTCAACCTTGTGATGCCCGACATACCACGTATGCCTTGTTGTGGTGCGCCAAACTTGTATTCTAAGCGTGGCAAACTTATCATCATCATGAGCTTATATTTATGTCCACTGCAGGACGAAGGCTTCTCCCTGCGATCTCCAATTATCACTGTCATGCGCTAGCAGATTCCAACTTGCACATGCAAATTTCCTAACTTCATCACCCCACCTAGTTTTCTGCCGTCCTCGACTACGCTTCCCTTCTCCTGGTATCCATTATAACGCATAGCTTATAGGAGCGTTTGTGATACTCTGAAGCGAAGCCCGAGTTATGAATAGCTTGAGAGCCGATTACTATTATTAGTTATTATTATTAGTCGGTATAAGTTATTGTTATACCGATTAGGTCCTTACACGAAACACATTGTATCGATTCTTTATTGTGCAAGTGTACTCTCCGCAGCCAAGAATGAAGGCAAACAAGTTGTGCGTAACTGTTTTTTGACATTGGAGCCCGTTAGAGCATCAGCCAGAAGCCTCCAGTTGGCTACCCTGCAAGCGTGATGGGAATAGAGGGTCGCCGGTATGAGCGAAAAGAGGTAGTGTATGAGTACACACCTTAAGAAAGAGGAGGTTGCTCGGACCACGAGATGGGCTGGGCCACCATCATTTCTACTCCACATTTCTCTCCATATACGCATTCCGTCGACGGGTGGTGCATAAAAAGACGAGGCGGCAACATTGTTGCCTTGCACCGCAGGAGGGCGCAGGCAGGCTCGAACGTGCGGTCCGGTGGTTACTGCCCGCGTCTCGTTTCGCCGACTTTATTACGCCTAATTGGACCCCTCCCCGCCACACCCCGTAGCCGTAGAGAAAGACCGAGCCGGTGGGAGAGAAGGTTCGAGGTCGATCAATCCAGGTTGCCTTCTTTCTTTAGATCTCGTTTTCTTTTCTTTATCTTTACGCTCTTTCGTCGGCAGTTACTTACGAATGTCACGATTTGCACTTTCTTAGGAGCCCGTGGCAGGTATTAACGAAGCTCGCCCAATTAGGCGACCGTGCGCAACCCCTGGTATTCCCACGGCGGCATCCTCGTGGTGGCGAGGCGGTTCGGTAGCGTTTGCACCTAATTTCAGCGAGCCCTTTCCGTAGCCCTTTTTTCTCTAAACAGAGCCTCGGCCCTTTGTTTGTTTTCTTCTAGGCTTTTTTTTTTTCTTGCTTTACTGGCCCTGTCTCTTCTTTATCATTTTCGTCCACGTGATCCGTTATGCGCAAATTACATGCTCTTGCTTTCCTCTTCAGTCGTGGCCTCGGGGATCTCTCTTCAAGGATGTGCTACTGTGTTGGTGGTCCACAGTGCGCTCGCTGCACCCACGACATTGCAGTGTTCCCACAGTGATGCGCTTTTAACTTCGTTGTTTCTGTGTCTTTACAGTTTTCGTTTCCTTCCAAGAGGGTACGCAGGACAGCAAAGGCGCACTGAGTGGTGGGATGTTCTTGAGCGAACCCTTCCCCGCTATTACAGTGCAATTGTGCCGCCGTGGACCGGTACTTTTGGCCAGCAGGGTACATTAAGAGCTTTTGATTGCCTGTGTCTTTCTTTTTTCGTTTTTTTTTCTTTCTGTAGTGAAGTTGAAGTGCTTTACCTAGACACAGGCAAGTAACTTCAACCAGTTCACACCTCTCTGTCTAATAGCGTGCGGAATATGAAGCCGACGAAGCCCTCTTCTCAGATGTCAGGTCAACAAGCAACTGGTGAGATAAGATCGCGATAACAGCGTGGTGATACCTGCCGTTATCTTCACTGGCCAAGGACCACTATCTTGCAATGTCTCTTGGGAAATCCTTTGACTCAGTGTAACTTATGTACCCACGCCTTGCGTAATACCCTGATTATGAAAATTAAATTAATTGAGCACGCCGTGTGCAAGAGTACAAATGTAAAGCTTAGCGCCACCATCATACAACTGTTCCAAATGGACACACGTATGCGGAGAGCTCAATTGCTGGCAGTCGCCCACACCACTGCCGAAAGGGGATCGTTTAAAGCTCGATCTGCTCACATGATCCACTCATGAGAGCAGCAATTTACGAGCGATTACGTGATCAGCCTTGCATGATTGGACCACCGAGTGAGCTTCTTGACTCACGACAAGCGCACACTGCTGGGTTCAAGGGCACTGGCAATTTCTTGAACCAGGTCCGCGTTAAGCTTGTGCATGATGGGTAGCTGAATCATGAAATTCTTCAATTGCTGTTGCTTAAGGGTACGTTCTTGAAAACACTGATTTCTACCTCTTGTTCTTTCTAGGTGCTCGAAATAAAAATTGGCAGTTCCGCCCGAAGGCGAAAGCTTCAAACTGTTAGCAACATTGAGCGCTGTGCTGAAGGCGCCTCAACGCTCGTAATGCAACGCTGCCAGCGGCGTTGCGATTGTGCGCGAGATGAGAGTAAACGAACATCATCGGTGTTTGTGAGCGCCTAAAGGAAGGATTAGGTAGATTTAGCTTGACGTTTTCTGTTCGTTCCACTATGTCCAGTCAGGTACTTGTCCACCTATGTCCATTATGAGCGGGAATGCATTATAGCATGTGTGAGCACAACGCTCGCGCCCGCCAGCGGAAGCCAGAACGCTGCCCTGGCTTCGGCATAGCCGACTCAGTGGAGCGGGTTCGTCGCTTTTGCACCCACACGCATTGCCTGTCTTTCGCATGTCTGACAAGCCGATTAAAGAACGTTTGCTAGAGTGTAGCTGACGTCTCAGAAGTCAAGTCGGACCGCCGCCATCTTACCATAGGCACGAAACAAAAAAAAAAACCTTAGGGAATAGCGAGGAACATACAAAACACTTTCTTTCAACTCTGAGCTATTTAGGATGGTTTATTTTGCGTTACAGGTATCTTTCAACTAACCCTCCACAGCGCCGCCCTCACAGGTCCGGACCATCTCCAAGAGAACAGGGATGCGCATGCCCCACTCACATATAACGAGCTCACTAAACACTTCTAACTCATCAGAAGAGAATTTGCCACACCACATCCCACACTCTAGAGACGACAAGCGCTCACTTTGAGACTACTTCAAACCAATACATACCCCACACCCAAACGCCTACACTACTACATGGCGGAACGATTCCCTTGTAATGAACTGTAATGAATCACTTAACCTCAAACATATGCTCTAGCCGTGCGACCGAACCACCAATGCTGATTACACTCATGACTTGGCCAGGTTCGAGGCTGCCATTCGCAGTCTGGATCTGGTTGAAGAGCTTTGAGCAGTCCAGCAAGCCCACGACGTGGCCTCGAAGCTCCGTCCTCCGGTCCCGACGTGGGATTAGCCTTCCTATGAGTCACCCCATAGCCTTGCAGGAACCAATAAAGTTTTTCATCCATTCATCCATTTCTCTCTGTCACTGGTTTTAGAAGGAAGCCTAAACGTCTTGTCAAATTTTATAGCTTATCATGGCATCAATGCGCCGCCAAGGTAACATTTTAGCAGATTTCAGCTGTCACGGCCATTTTTCAGGGTAGATGTGTATAGCCAATCTCTGGTTTCACCTCCGCTGGTAAGAAACTGCGGGGCTGCCACTCCAGCAATTTGGTTTTAAAACTACCTTTGGTCTCTGGGGAGACCTTCTAGCGCTCCACGTACGTGCCGCGCATTGCGCGCCCATACCGGTACAGTACCTTGGCGGTGGCGGAGGCGCTAACGTGTCTCGAAGTTCCATATAATCTATATCTCAATGCAACGTTGAACTTGGATATCTTAGAAGCAGTTAAGGTGTCATGTTCGATGACATCGAAATTTCCATTTGCCAACTATACCACAAAATATCTAATAGAGTAAGAATACCGTACAGTGTACGGTGACGCCAACAGTTCTTGTCATAGGAAAGCAAACGGATATATAGCAGCGGGGAAGGAGGATTTCTCGTGAAATTGCATTGTCGCCTAAAATAAGGACACAGGGGAAGCAACCAATATTCATACTGCGTTATTCTATACAACCTATTACTTCGGGCATATATAGGTCGGTACGTTCGTGTCAAGAATGACAAAACGCAGCAGCCGCCAAGGCTTAACCGATATGCTGCAATGCTACTCAGGTCACAGGGCCGAATCCCGACCATGGCAGTCATATCCCTAGACAGAAGCACCGCGGGAATTTTCGTACACATTGATTCATATGCAGAACCACAGGCACTCAAGCAAACGCTTAAATTTGCCAAAACTGAGCCACCTGTGTGCCGGAACCTTTCAGCCTTGAGGTGTCATTGTCCAGTGGTACGGTGACTATGGTGACGGGGAAGATCGGACATCACGGTGCCGATAATTTCGGTCCCTAGCTAAGGCCATCTACGGTTCCGCTTACTTTGTGTGAATGTGTACATCCTGCAAGGCGAAATCTTGTCCCCGCATGTCCCGATTCCTGCGGGAACGCGGAAGTGAATATCGACTTGTATTTTGGGGGGCAAATGCTCTTATTTAAATTCTCAATGAACAGCATCGAAAACAGATACAGAGAGAAGACGGTGGCAGCCGGGATACATATATCTTAGCGGATAAACGTGGCTTGAACTGATTTACAGCGGCGGTGAGCGCGCATGAAGGGTCTGGACGTTTCGGCTCTTCGGAAGTGCTCTCTCCGGGTCCCCTCTGGATGACAGCGTCCAGTGATAACTTCGGTTTAATTTCTGTTATTCTTTTTGCAACGAGCTAGCCTTTCTCTCGCTTTTTTGTCGTTTTTTTTTTCACGTTAGCCACTGCACAACGCAAACATCACAGCATCGGCCTCCGTGTGGGGACCTTCCAAGCGGAATCGTACCAAGCCTAGATAAAGCTCGCTCTAAATCAACGCGACACAAACGCACTGTGTCTCGTAGTCTTGTTTTAGTTCCTTGTTCGATAGTTCTTATGTTCTTATCTTGACAGTCTTTCGCCTTCTTAATGAACCCTTATCGCGCAGCCATACATGCTTTGTACAGTCGTTGTGCCGCTCGCGAAATTGACGTTTTGCAGTTATGTAATGGCCCACGCAGTTTCCCCGTGTAGGCAAACGCAATCGGGCAAATGGAAACACTATCAAGACAACAAGAAGCCCCGCTTTCTATCAGTGCTCTGCTTTACACGGTCCTTCGCGTATCTGCGATACGTTTACGCAGGCCTACGTGTGTCCACAAATACCGCAGAACCCCGCATATAACACGAGGCGTCAAGTTTCGGAACGCGTAGTGAAAAGGATGATGAAATAATTGTCGGCGTGCGTTTCACGGCGCCGCCTGTGGTTATAATGCTGTTCTATTGCATTTGCGCCGTTGTCAAACAGGAAAGGAGGTTCCTTCATGTATTCCAAGGCGTACCTTACCCAGTACTCTGTCTGGGTATGTGCAGTCACACAACTACACAAGTGTGACCAGTTTTAACACGCTCGATGGTCTGGCCCCTCAACAGCCAAGACGCGTAAAGCCCGGAAAACTTTGACAACCCCATAAATTAAGAGACAAATTTGACTTTCAAAAACTCAATTATGTGGTTTTGCGAGCCAAAACCACGATATGGCTATGAGGCACGTCGTTGGGTGGGGGGCACGAAAGATCAGTTTTGACCACCTGGGGTTCTTTAACGTGCAGTTAAGTTCAAGTACACGAGCGTATTTGCATGTCACCTCCATCGAAATGCGGCCGCCGCGACCGGGATTGAACCCTTGACCGCAAGCTCAGCAGCGCAAGCAAATTGGACCTGCCCAACATTCGAGTATGTGAACTTCTTGTACACGGGATTTTACAGTCAGGGGCATCACGTACGCATGCTCCTCTGCGAAGGGTGATCTCCTACTTGTGTTAACCTCGTCAGCAGTAGCGCATCCAGCATCTCTGCCAGGAGGGGGGGGGGGGGGGGGGGGGTTGACAGTTTGCCAAGACCATCTAAACAGCACTAATTTCGATTTCTTAACGGGACATTGTCAAAAAATGCGCTTTTTGCGAGTGTGCAGACGATTGCGCGTCTTACATCTTAGTTGCAGTACTCAAATGCGTAAGGAAAGAAAAGGGGTTAAATAAAAGGGGGGGGGGGGTTAAGTCAGGCCTCAGGGGGGGGGGGGGGGTTACAACCCCCGAATCCCCCCCCGTCGGTGCTCCACTGCTCGTCAGTCTGTGTCTGGTCACGTGGCTCGTCAGGCTTTCTTGCTTACGAAATCGGACACTTTATGGAGGATTCCCTCATTTTTATGCGCATGGACAGAATTCATTGGCTTACACGGCCGCCCCTACCTTGCGCGTGCAGGGATAAGTCCGCATGCATACCCGGAAACCCACAAACACACATAAAAACTTAACATAAACACAAACAAACAAACACGCACTTATCCGTGAACCTGCATCCTGGGGCGATTCATATAACCGCAATGTTTTAGTCGTTTAGTCTGACAGTTCATGTTTGCGACCCGCTATTGGAACCTACGTTTTACCAGGAGGATCTGCGTTTCCTTCACGGCGGCAATTCACAATTGCCGCCATAATTTCTTCGAAGGTGTACGTTGTGCAACCGTTTGGTTAGTGCTCGTAAAATGTATACTCTACGGACGTGCAGGCGGAAAACGAATTTTGAGCTTGGCTTCGTCTGTCTCCATTACGACACACTGTTATCAGACAGCGTTCTTTCGCTGTAGTAAAGATAGTAAAGATAAAGGTTCCGGTCTGTCAAACAACGCTGCTCTCACCCGTTGCAGAGCATGAAAGACCGCCGCCGAACTGAACATTCCGTGCATTAAACGCCTCATTATGCATGGCGTAACCATATACAGTTACGCACCTCCCCCTGATGATGGAGTGTAGCAAGATTTATCATACTTGCAACCTCTCAACTTGAAGCAACTCTTAGTTTTCGTGCACAATTTTGCCCATATACAAGGTGTCCCAACTATCATGCACCAAGATTTAAAAGAAAGAGCAATTGCGTTACTCGAAGACAACTTAGTGCATATTGTTTCCAGTACAATGGAGTATCCTCCAGTAATTTTTTCATTGCTGATATTTATTGAGGTTATTCTAATTAATTATCTAACTCGAAAAGTACTGTCCCAATTATCAAAGTGCCAATGAGAAAATTTAGAGCAACATGAAAAAAAGGCGAAAGCTTACACAAGGCCGCGCAAAGCTCAAGACACAGCGAAGCTGGCCGATTGATTCCGTCTCTCGGTTGTAGCTAGGTTGAACTTGGCTATGTCGAGGTTTAAACTTGGTTGTAGCTAGGCCTATACTCGTGTAGCTAGGTTGAACTTGGTACTAGCTAGGTTTGGCCTTGGCTGAGTTCCAATGCCGACACCGCGTTCCACCACATTGCAATGCCGACAACGCGTTCCAGCAGACCCGCTCCGTGAATGCGTCTCTCTCTCCCTCTCTCGAACTTACGGCCATCACTGCGCATTGCATAGCGCAGCTTGCAACACCGACACCGCGTTCCACTGCGTTGCAATGCCGACAGCGCGTTACAGCAGACCCGCTCCGTGAATGCGTCTCTCTCTCTCTCTCTCTCATTTTTTGTCTCTCTCCCGAGCACAGCGCGTAAAACCTCTCCTTCACCTCGCAGAGCATTGGCACTAGCGCGTGCAAACGCGAAAGCTGGGGACGAAGACGACGACGTTCGAACGCAATCATATGGTTCAGCACAAATGCATGTTATGCAAGCGTGGATGCCTATAGTGGTTACGACGCTCGCCTTGGGAACGTGGGTACGCGTGTTCGAATCCCGCCTCGGCAAGAAACTTTACTTATTTCTTCATTGCTGATGACGATATTTTCTTGATACGGACCACAAATTACGGCTGGCTTAAACAGCTGCGCTGTTAAAACTCCCGATACAGCTTTCTGTTGCTTCATACGTCCTACGTATTTTTCCGGGCGTAAAAGAAGAGCGCGAATATATGCTAATTGCCTCGAGCGGCCAGTCGCGTGGCAATACAAACAGAGACACAGATAGACTGTCTGTCTGTCTGTACGATTCCCTCCTTCAGCTGTGTAGGATGAAGGAGGGAATCTGCCCCATTTCTCTCTTCATGTGATATCTCTGTGACCATTACACGCCATTTATGTTAATTAGTTTTGCTCTTTTACTTCATTTGCTGTTACCAGGCACGCACAAGCTCCAACCACATTTCCATACTCGATTTTCCCAGGGAAGCCGATGCATGGCGTTTCTGGTCCGCCAGGTTTATTATGTAAAGAAAACAGGGTCGGCGGCACGCTAAAAGCGTCCATACACACTGTCAAATAACACAGGGCGTATACTAAGTCACGCACCTCGAGGTCCGAGACGCCATACTTATTCGACTCCGATTCTATAATGAAGGTGGCGATAATGGTGCCGTTTTAGTGCCATAGATACAAACTCGGGGCGTGGATTTCGCACGCTATACGTAGAGTTCTGAGGTAATCATGATATGGCTTTTGAGTGTCGACACGCGATAATTGAGACATTCTCCAACATCAGCCGCGTTCTTTAAATCATCGCGAGCCGCATGCCCGACGAACGGCCTCCAATTATTAGCCATTACTCATCGGTTCATTAACGAAACGGTAGCTTTGGCCAGGGCTGTGCTGTCGGCGAACAGCTATCGAAACGTTCAGTAGAGATAGTGCAGATGGACCGGCAACATTGCAGTCGTATACCGCGCTCCAACAGGACTGATAGTTGCAAGTCAAACCGACGCAGCCGACCTCGTGCGGCCTGCGTATAGAGTGCGTAATTAGAGTTCGGACTGGAAGGTTCCGTGCTTTCATGGACCCTAAAACGCCTGCCGAGCTGCTAAAGCACTGCCACTTCACTTGCAGCATTCCGAGCTATTTGACAATCCTCGGTTCCTGCTGATGTGCACTGGCCTGTTTATTATCGGTATACTTTCATTTCACTTTCATCACCACCACCTGAAGTAGCAAACCCTGCTATCAGTAGGACCGACCTTTACAGCTCCAATAATGTCTCGCTCTACGGGTTTGTCTCGACACTCTCACTAATGTTGTCAGGCACACAGGCTAAAGCTCAGCTTTTAAACCGCGCTTGCGATAGTAAGATATGTTTAGTACACACTGGTTTGTAAAGACGTCTTTTTGTCACGAGTCTTTTGTGTGTCACGTGTGCCCCTACAACCATGCAATATATATCGACTTGGGATGGAAGGTCCTAGAGTTTACCGTGGCTTATCCCATTTTATCTGAAACTTCCTGTGCGTCATATGCCTAATGATGAAAAACAAAGAGCTGAAAAATACAGAGAGGTGTAGACCAAAATATTGGGCTGGGCCCGCTGTCGCTTTATTTTGAAAGCACTCGGTCCGCATGCCGGCAATCCCGGTCGTCTTTGCGGTCGGATTGCTCGGACTTGGCGTCGACCTATACCATTTCACTGGGGAGGCCCCATCCTGGTGTGTTGGTGTGCCCTCTCGGGGGCGGCTGGATTTTTGTTTTTCTAAAACGCAATCATTCACACTCTCCAGAGAACATTGGGTGTGTAAACAAACTGCTAATTTGTTCGTAATACTTCATTGCTGCTTTTATTTAATAACACTTCATAATATGCATCGTAAGAAGGCCAACTTGTTAACATTGTGAATACTAGGATATGAACTTCGTTAATAGGAAACACGATTTTTCTACGTTAGAAAAGGGCTCGATATTCGATTTCATTTGCATGCGCCACTGTTAAATTCGTATTCCATTAGCTCTCAAAACATAATATTCCCACACCCCAAGTCAAGGCACCCCTGAAGCAGCGGTTGATGAACGAGAGATCGGACGTCGATGGCACCGTCTTGAAGCAGGAGATCTGAACTGCTTATCGCAAGTCCTTTCATTCGTTGCACCGTATGACATTGGAGAAGTGGCACGCACCTGAATTCTCTTGACCCATCTACGCAACTGCGGCTGTTACCTGGGATTCCGCGAAGTGAGGAAACGATGCTTTGCCGCTTACGCTTGGTCGTTGCATTAACCGATGCATATACGTGTTTCATCGGAATGGCTGATAGTGCCGAGTGTAATGCATGCGGTGTCGACGAGACTATAGAACACCTACTGTTCAACTGCCCATCTTTTGAAAACGAAAGACATGACCTCTGCACTGCTCTAGATCAGTTGGATAGAAAACCGGTCACATTGAACAAGATCTTGGGACCATGGCCTCGCATATCGCAGCAAAAAAAAAAGCAACAAATGCGCTGCAGAGATTCCGGAAAACCACAAGATTCAGTGACCGTCTGTGATCCGGACTGAGTCACTGTCCATGATATAGAGCAGAAAACTGTTACCACGTCAACGATATCCACGCAGGTCTTTCTCTTCTCATAACCTTCCCATCCTTTTTCTCTTCCTCCTGTGTAGGGTAACAAACCGGGCTTATGTAGTCCTGGTTAACTTCCCTGCCTTTCATTTAATTATCCCTTTCTCTCTCACTTTCATTCGTTCTATTTTTCAAGAAGCCCTTGGTAGTTGTGTCCTTTTGTCTCTCTCTCTTTCCTTCTTTTTCTTTTGGACGTATCGTTATTTTGCAGGTGCTTGGTCGACGTACTTGTTTTGCTGTTTCGTCTTGTGCGCGGTTAGCGTCGACCTGTGACGTACGTGTCCACCTGCTTCCGTCGCACTTCCTGAATCGAGCCAGGTGTCTTCTGCTCTCGCGAGTAAACAAACACGAATAAGAACAAAATGAGTCGTCTGCTCCACGTGCCTCCTATGAATGCTGTCTGCTAAAGGAGTCTTCAGCTGTGGCGAAAGCAGTGCTTCCACATTTTATTCAATAAATGCAACTACTTCGTCTGCTAAACCCATCAATTGTCTGCTGACGCGCCTGCGTCCAGACGGTTCAAAAGTAAAACGTGCTCTTACTTCTCTCTTTTTTTTTTTACTGCGTGTACTCGCGTATATGTTTCCTGCTACATTACTGTTCTTTACTATCTCTTAGCAGGGTACATCGATATGCCGAGCGCCAAACGAATACATAAACAGTTGCTAGCGGCAAGGTTGGTGCATACGTCTCCCGTTTACAAGCCGCAGCATTCCCATGTGTGTCCCCTGGGGAGCACGATTTATGCATTCGAGGCATGCCATAGCAATGGGACCCCGACGAACCACTTTCAAATGTTATCGACGACATAGAAAACCGCTTAAAGCCGACGGTGCTCAAACACGCGTTGCGGTACGATGGAGCACCGCGACGATATCGCCCTGGAATAGAATCAGGACTAGAGACTCCTTTCCGAGCCTTAAACAGTCTGCGCCGATATCACTACCCATTCACGATGCATCTATGGTGAAAAGGCAGCACAGGGGGTGAGAAAGGACGTGGTCTCAGAGAAGTAGCGCAAAACTAAGAAAGCAACTATGCAGATATAACGCGCCTATTAGAAGCTATATGAAGCGAATAATAAAAACGATCCGAGAACACCTGGAATTTTGAGGTAAAGGAGTTGTGAATGAGAAAGCATTAATGTCCAATTGAACGGCGCTGAGCGGTCCCTTGAGTTTTGCGTTGCAAGTAACGTATCATAGCGATACGTGCTGGCGGCGCCAGCAAGAAGCAGCAGCCCGTAGTGCCAACGCCGCATGCCACCGACGCGTCGAGGCCTATCGGGCGACTCTCGCGTTCGGGCCGTGAGCGAGAGTGAGGGTGATGTGGCGTCGCGGCGATGTCCTCTCCCCTTACTCTGCACTTGGCGCGTTAAGGGGGCTGTAGGTATTCCCCTCCGCCCGCTCTCTCCGTCGATGCGCAACTCGTGACGTGGCGTCGCAGCAAATGGAAGTGTGAGTTTTACTGTCGTTTTGTTGCTACTGTTGACAGACGCCGGCGTTTTTCGATCAATGGGCCATTTGACGCTTTGGCGTCAAAAGAGAATAATAAGGTTCTACGTGCAAAAACCATGATGTGGTTACGAGGCATGCCGTAGGGGGGACTCCGGCTTAATTATTACCATCGGGACTCTTTAACGTACACCTAAACTACACGAGTATTTTGGCCCCCAGACACATGCGGCCGTCGCGGCCTGGCTCGTACCCGCCACCACCATGCCCATGGCCTCGCGAAGTCGGCAGGGCAATGTCATAGCCACAAGGCTACCACCAACGGTTGGTCATTTAAATTTTATACAATTAAATGCGATACGCGCAATTCTGTTCAACGCCGACATAGATATTAGAGCGAAGCTGTATGTGGCTAGACGATTCGTCCGTCTGTCGCTTGTAGGCCGAAAACTATCATCAGCAGCAATGGCTCGAGCGTCGTCGTCTTCTTACACAGCTAGCTCGTTGGCGCCCCTCGGTGCAACCGCGCGAACGCGCTCGTGCCACTGCTCCCGCGTTCGTCGTCGCCTACAGATGGCTCCGTTGCCGCTCAACATTCCAGCGTCAGAATTTCACTTCTCTTCTGTCGACGTACTAGGGGCGCCGTGTTTGCGGGGGTGTGAGCCATTGCTTAAGGGGTATGAGCCATTAATTGTCTTACGTGACGGACAGATTTAGTGCTGAAGCAATTTAACTTGGAAGAATCGCAAGCGGCAATGCCACAACGGCGGACTGTGGGCATACCGTCAGTGACGTCGTTTTCTCCGTCGCAGTCGAATTTGTTTGCAACCTCTTTAAGAAACACAAACACGTAGCCAATAATTGAGAAAGACATTAATGTGCCGTCGGGATTAACCCAGTGATAGACACCGGGACAGCACGTTTCAGCTTCGCTGGTTAACCATCTGTACGGATGCTTGGGCGGTGACTCTTTATAAGACAAATATAAAACAAAGGGAATGGGGGGCTCATTGCAGGCTCAGATTTGGCAGCGTAGAAATATTTCTGCGCAACGTGTACGCCACGACTAATCACGTGTCAGAAGTGCCGGCATAATATGTTTCCGTGGAGGGAGGGTGCGGATCCGTCAGTAAACAACGCGGACACGTACATGTGCACACGTCAGAAACGATGCACGTCTGCACAGCGTTAGAACTCTCTATTGTTAAACACAGAGCCCAAACGCTTGAGCCTAATCCGATCACCCTGCGTCTGCCGCCAGTCCATGGGTGCACAACGAACACTTCACCGTCGCTTTCCATTTCCGGTTTCACGCGCCTTCCATTCGCCGCAACTATGGGCTCAAGGCCGCAGCTACAGTCGGTAAGTGTTTCTCGAATACCTCGCCGCAAAACTTCCACGTCAACTGAATGAAGACGTTAAAGCGGATAACGGCTCGTTTCCATCCGCAAGAACGCGTTCGGCTGGCAATTGCCGCAGTGATTGCTGTGTTTAGCACGCCAAATGGACACGCCTAAGCCGTGTTTACTTAGCGGCGCTGTTGGTTTAACTACAGGCCTCGCTGGGCTGAACGTTGTTATTCTGCTGCGTTCGCCGTTGGGGGCTTGTGCAACGCACGTGACCTATAGGTGCTTGTAACGGAGAACTGCATGACGGCGGCGTATGCAAGAAGCCGGAAGCGAGGCCGGAGCCAGAGGGTGTCGGGATTTCCCTTCATTTCCGGTCCGGCGCTTGCGCTTTGAAGTTCTCGCGTGTCGGCAATCGGTGTGGACGCATTAGGGTGCGCGCTTTCAACTCATTCAGCTCGTGTTGCGGCGTTCTTTGCGTTTGTTAACTGAATATTCGGAGCAATGTACGCACTAGCTGGCTGGTCTGGCTATGGTCTGGTTATGTAGCTGTATGGGCAGAATTGAGACTCCGAAAAAAAAAAAAAAAACTGTCGCTCGTACTTTTGGCCGCCAATACGCGGAAATGGATCGTAATCACAAGGGCGCAGCTGTGTGCCTTGTGGTGCACGTATCTTCCATACCTGCTTCGCATTTCTGGTGCCTCGTTAGCATATTCCTGACAAGCATGTGCCGTGCTCACAAAATTGATAAGTTACCTATAACAGGGTCGATTAGCCAAACTTCAGTAGGTTCATGATAATTTTTGTGTCAACCAAGTATGAAGGTTTACCATAATTTCACCTGACTCTTCGAAAAAAGTATTAGAATCAGTGTTTTCGTTTTTATGTTTAGAGCCTCATAAGGCTGTTCTCTCGGCAACTAATACATGTTACGCTATTATACATTTCGCATTTTCGTTTGACGTTGGGGTAAGAATACCTCAAAATTCTCTCCCTGCATGACGTCACATGCACAAAAAGCTCATTGCGGCCTCTCAGCGCTTTACTGTCATTGCAGTAATTTTTAATGGCGAACTACATGTGCAAAGTTTGTTATACGTCGCAAATTTCTAGCTTCAATGTCAAACAACATAATTTTTTTCCTATCCGGTAACTGCGTTCGCGAACAGCTATTCCAAAGACAGATGAAATGTTACAGTAAACTATGTGCAAAATAATTATGCTGTCGTCTGTTGTAGCTCTTACGCAGCCTTTGCGGTAACGGCTTTCTGGCAATGGCTTCCTGCTCTCCTTGTTTATGTTTAAATAATTGTGTTGGCTGGAAACGTAGGCATCTTGGTTTGGCCGGCAACTCCTTTTGCCTTAGCCATAATAGACAGTAGCGGTATAGGTCCGGTCTCTCGTAAAAAAAATACGATAATAAATATAAGTGTGCTAACGGAAGCCGGAATGCATTAACGTATACCCAGCAAAAAAGCAGAACGATTACATAGAGCTGCACAGCACACACAACTAACACCACAACTGCGAATGCATTCACGTACCATTTGTTTAGAAAAAGAACTGATCACGTTCACAAACGGCTGGCATGGTGTTCTTGTAAATGCAGTGCATGTCAAACGGTGTACACGATGTGAAGCGAGCCCCTATAAAGCCGTTCAAGTTCATTTCATGTACGAACGAACATTAAACGCTGCATGAAAGGAACACATACTTAATAATGTTTCTTACAGGACATACAAACGTATGTCTGCAGTTATCCTCCGCAATTTCCGAGTCTTCTGCAAACCGCTGCTCGTTTTTCATTTCCCGCTGTTAGTCTAATGTGATTCTATTCACGCTTTCCACGAAGCAGCCTCAACTCATCGCGCTAATGACCCTCCAGGTCACGCATTCTATTCTCAACTACGTTTACACGTGCATCTATCGATAGGCGCGAAAATGAAATATCGAACACATGCCTCACCGATCCGTTTTTCTCTTTCTTTTTTTCGCACCGCGAATAATCAGACAAACGCACCACTACGACTTCTCCACACCCTGTTATTCGAAGAAAAACAAATGATAAACTGCAGTAAAAAATAAAACTAACCTAAAATCTAACACATCTAGGTTGCCGTCACGGATTACGCCCACTGCATCCCACAATCATTAAGGCCGAAGGTGCGCTTTCTTACGAGGGATATGCATATGCATTGACCGTGGGTTCTCACAGAAGATCCTCATTTATATAATGCAAGCCTCGCCGTCTCATTAAGGTACCTTCATTCGCCACTTAACGCCACATCAGGCGCCGTGCGGCAAATACCAACTGGGATGCACTGCTTTCGTTTCGTAGAAATACTGCCCGCTCAGTCGGGATAATTATTCGTACGCATTCGTTGCTCCAAGTCTGTTTGTGGGTGGCAGTGTTGGGAGGAGGATTTCGTGTAGGTTTCCGCACTGGTAGACATGCAATCTCTTTAGGCGTGCAAAAAAAATAAATACAGGGATCAATTAACTAAACCCGCCACATCGCTACCGTGCCACGCTCACCTGACTCCCGACTGTAGTTCGTGCAAATGAGCACTACGCGGCGCTGATTTCGCACACGACGGGCGCCGGGCGATACATAAACGTGCGCCTTTCACAGCGGGAGCAGTGCATTTCGCGAATGCCGTTTTACCGATGGCTCGCAGTTGGGCGCCGGCCTTTCATGTCTGAATGTTTTCGATGGATCCAAGTGGACACTGCAGAAAATCGCCCTTTCGTAATAAGCGTCAGCCCGGGGCCAATTAACTCTGGCTTCCCTACTTAAATACCCGCGAAGCGCAGGAGAGAGTGAAAGGCAAAGTAAAGACAGGGATTATCTCCGGTTGGCTACCTTGTGCCGGGGGAGGGGATGAACTACCGCATGAGTGCTTTCACTGAAATCGTTCCATATAAGACAGATCAATAAATTCTACCAACTCTTTGAAGCAGAAATTTGAGTTAGCGTCTCGATTTGCTTTTTCTTTTACGAAAATATCCGCATGACCCAGATATGTATATCGGTGCATTTCAAGGAAGGATTCAACCACTATTTCACAAGTTCTAATCTGCTCCGTAAGAAAAGACATCACAAGTTCGCGAAGTGCGTCCGTTAGAAGGACAAAGCATTCCCGTATGATGTATTAGAAAGACGTGACGTCAGCTGCTTTTGTTCACGTCGGCCTTCCAGTTCTTCTATCTATGAAACATAGGTTTATTTAGGAGGGCGGCATGTAACTTTCAATACCCTTTGGACTTCTTTTATGACCCAGTCAGTATTGTTACATATGTTTTTATGAAGTGTTTAGAGGGTGACTTGATGCACTTAATTCAAATTTTTCTAATTTAGGCGTTTTTAAAGCCCTACTTTTTGTAGAGAATTGTGCGTGTCGCCGTCCGTTAGTCGTATAGCAAGCAACTCTAACTTGAGCATTGGATCGGCATAATTTTTGTATTGACAATTTTTATAATAAGCAGTAGCTAATGTCCAACAAATTTCTTTTCATTTTTCGTTACAGTAATAGTTTGTCTGGGGGAAGTTTCAGAAGTGTCCGGTTATATTTTTAAGAAAAGTGCACGTTCAATGGACGAGAAAGTTCCCAAACCTCCAGAATTTCTGGGAGTCCAGGCATCAAATACGTATTTGTGCCCACACTGCAATACTAATTCAAAAAAAAAACTTTAATCTGTTGTGTTGGTGTAGGTTTTTAATGACCTTCAAGATGCAATAACCAGTAAGTTAAAAATAATTTTGTCTAGAAATTCAACCAATCGGCACCCGAAAGGAGCACGTACTCGTATGTGCTATTGTGCATGTTTTGTACTGCTCCCTTGCTGCCCAAGTGCTGCGCAATTATGACTTTTCATTTTGTTTTCCATCTCTGCGTTATCGATTCTTTTTTTCTTCTTTTTTTTAGTGGCCTATGTAGTGCAAGTAAATAAGCTCGTTCGTGATCAGCGACCGCGTTCCAACGTCATCATGTCTTACTTTTTCGTTTTGTAGTGGGGTGCCTCTTCCGTGTCTGCCAACGTGCATATAAGTAAAAAAACTTGCTTCCTTTTGGAAAAAAGTTGCTTCCTTTTAATTTTGCTCTGATGAGTACACTCGGCATGGCCTGATAAGATCCAACGTTACTAATAAACTAATTAATAACTAGTTAATTACCATACCTGAGAAGTTTTCTGTATTCGTGCGCACATTTGTGCGCATGTATTTGCCGCTTGAGAGTTTGTATGCGTCACCATTACTACCAGTATTCCAAGTACTCTGTGAATCGGATACTTAGTATGCACAGAATACGCAGCTCGGCAACGGAGTTTTATATTTCCACTGTCCTACACTGAGCTTTAGTGAAGTTGGCAAGAAAGAGTTGGGCCCAGTAACACGAGGCAAAAACTCAATAAACAGTGAAATTGTGCAACCATGACAGCCATATTGTGATCTTCAATGTGCAAATTGTTAAGCGAGTTATGACAACTCTTGCTACAAGAAGCAAATGTGCTAAAGCGATAACAAAAACAAAAATCGGTTGGGAATCATTTGGCAACAGGAAAGTTGCAAACAAACTACTTTTAGGCTCTATGCAGAGACTGCTTTGCTGCACGCCAATTAACGTACATTGTCTTGTGCATGTCGATGCCGAAACTAAACATTTTTATGTTACCAGTTTGGCTATTTACACCTGTAAAATAAGGCGTTAGGGGTAAACTTGTAACTTAACAAAGAACTACAACAAAAAGTCATAGTCTGAAATACTGCGACCGGAGCGGCCCTCCCTTGTCTAGACAGTTCCTGGAATCAACATACTTTCCTTCTAACAGCGACCAAACAAGTACAAGGACGTGCTGTAGGAATGCCCACGCGTTTAATCACCGACGATATTTCGAGTAATTCTGCCTGCCGCCCCCAAGGAAGCCAGACAAGCGCTCTATAGGACTGGCCATACAATTAGGTTAAGTAAGCCTGACCAGGACGAAGCTCGCCTCCCGTCTAACCACGCGCCCCTGCTGCGTTCTAACCAACGTGTATATACCTATACAGTCTGCGCTGATATACATGAAGATACGAAACCACCACGCTTATACAAAAGACGCCGCTTCGTATAGCTGTCCAGACGACACGCGCCCGCGTCGAAGCAGACGCCCCTATATTTTACATTACAGCCACCGTGCACTCCTGATAATATATACTAAGCACTACGCTTCTGCCCGCCTTCTCGACCAGACGAAACCGTCACGTCTCGTCGTAGCTAGCTGAGCCAGAAGACGCCATCATGCGTCTGCAAGAGGCATGTGCGTCTATCTTTACCCCTTGCAACTGAAACCGCCCCCGAAGCCGCACCACAGCAGAGAGGTTATATAGAGATACTGAAAAGGGTGCTGCTCAGGTTGCAAGCGTGGTTTCCAGACGGCTGTTCCCCTGTCCGTCCCCTTGTCGAGACCTCGCCCGGTGAGAGGCGCGTGCTACGCACCCAGCTTCTTATCTCGCGCCGATCTTATCGGTCCACGGGTGTATAGGCCTCGTTAGACTGTCTAATTCGTTTCTCGCTTCGGCACGTAGCTGCGAACCTTTTGGAATGCCGCAGTCTCGGATAAGTAATTTATGACTCGCGATTGCTTCCCCCTTTAATTGCCCTCCCGTGCTTCTTGTAGGTCGCGAGGAGGTTTTCTTGGGGAATGAGGTGGTGCGCGGCATCTACGCATGGCAGCCAGATACGGGTGGTCGATGGAGTCTGTGGCGCGAAGCATTGGTGGCAGACCATTCCACTTGCCCAGTCCACCGCGGAAATTGCTGTAGATCACCATAAAGGCAGAATTAGTTGCCTGTGTTGGTGTCTGTGTGAGTTCGCAGGTGTGTGCGTGCGCGTGCGTGTGTTTGGTTCGTGCTTCTTTGACAAATGAGCACTTCTTTAGTCCATGGGAGTGGCGATGTGGGCTTGTTCGTTGTTCATCTTGAAACGGGCTACTTGTAGTGCAGAGAGGGCGCATGGGAATACATACATGCAGCGCGGCTTTCAACAACAGTCCTAATTTTCAAAACCGAGCCATACTATACGCTCCTCGTGCATAGCAATATATAGATCACGCGAAGGCAGCCAGTTCTATACGAAAGACAAAAACAAGGAATGAAATCTACAGCCAGGAGATTATTAACATGATTGCTCCTTGACGTTTCATCCCCGCATGCGAAGAAAATCTAGCTGTTTAGGAGACAGCGTTCCCGATGGCTTGCTTATGCACGATTCAACAAGTGCGTCGATGTGCCCGGCCTCTCCGATTAAGAGGCTAACCTCGTTGTTATATATTCCTAGAGTAGCTGTGCTATCAAACATTTGGCGGCGCCCAGACATCTGAGGATGAAGTGCAACAAAATCCGTGAGATGGCAACTTTTTCTGTTTTTTTAGTGGTTGGAAAGAAGCATTGCAATTCAAAGAAGACTGCAGGGGTAACTGGTCTGTGGTCAATATAAGTTAACAGACTGTTAGAGTATTGGATAAAAAAAGCACAGAAGAGATTCATAGAACTGAAGTCATTAAAGGAGTAGGCAGTGGTACGATATAGCAATAGATGCTTTAATGGGAAAGTTAAGATTGAGAAGAGATACGCAAGAGGCTAGATAGTGGCAGGTGTAGTAAAACCTGATTAAATGAAGCGGCTGGGTGAGCATTTGTCCCCGCCCACTTTCAAAGGGAAGGCGAATAAATATCAACATCGTCATCATGGTTGTTCATACAAGTTTAATTCACTGCATACGTTTCGGAAATCACACAGATAATTAGACTTGGATAATTTACTACAATCAATAAGAAGGGTTTTTTAGTAAACCAGGATATTTAGATAAATTGTCATCTTAACTTGTGAAGGGTCATACAAGAAATATTTTGTACCTTAGCAGGCGGACTATAATAGTTGGTTTGGGGATTGGGGGCGGCAAAACGAGTCACGTTAAAGCCCTGCCAATAGCGAAGACGGTTCGATTTACTGACAGTGTCTGAGATACTAGTATCTCATTCTAGTAAGCGAGCGCCGTTACGTAGGCTGTATAGTGACAATAGTATTATAAGTTTGAGATTCTGTCGACAGGCATTTGGCGCATACTCGGCTTAGCTGATAAACAGCAAAGCGAACAATGTCCCTGCTGTTGGGACTCGGGGTAGCGTTTGGGCCTCTGATCCTTCAGCCATAGGGATGAGTACGTCCGGGAGTAAGATCGAGAGAAAAGGAGCTTATTCTACATATGTACAGTGGCTTCAGATATGGTAGCCCATTCTATGTAGGAGCACTTTGACTGTATGATTCACTATATATTTCAGCACATACCACAAGAAGTCAGGACATGCCACTGCACCCAAGGTTTCCGCTTATAAAACAGTCGTCTTCCCTAGTTGAACCGACTAGGGAATCTGATGACCTTGGCACGGCCAATCAGAGGGGTGGTATTGTTCACAGAACTCCGCCTCTAATGTTGCACCCTCGCCCTCACATTTGCCGCAACTGCGTGGTCATCTGGGAAACCGAGATCGTTGCCGTTCCCACGGTAGTAATTCCACGAAATTGGCCTCTCGCATCAATCAGTGGCATCTCCGCGACGGTCAGCTTGTCATGGTCGGTGTCGGGCACTGTCGCCAGGTAGGCGGCCGCTGATGAAGGGGGTGGCATCAGGGGAAGCACCCAAAGGATGCGCAGTGCTTAATTGGGGCGCTTGTTTGCCCGTCACGTTCGGTGTCGTGCACTGTCGCCGTCTGAGCGACGCTGATGAAAGAGGCTGCCTCGATGGAAACAAACAAAGAATACGCCCTGCCGATTCGGGACGCAATACTGCAAAAACGGTCAATTTGTCGAATTGCATGCGCTGCCATTAGCGTAACGCCTTAGTTGAGAAACACGCTAACCGTAGGCACACTTCCAGTGGAAAAAACTGCACTTCACTTGCAGGGTATAAGGTTGTGTCTATCGCTATCTGATCAGAATGCACGGAAGGCGGCAGCAGAAGCCGCCAAACTCCAAATCACCACAGCGATACCTGCCCGGTGGTGTTATTACCGGGCTAGTTTGATAAATTCAGATAAATAGCACTTCGGTTACTTACTTCCTCAAGTTCTACCGCAAGAAAATGGAGAAATAAGTCACTGTAATAAAAATAACAATAGATAAATAAAGCAACACTGAAGGTGATCATTACAAAGATAACATTGCTGAAACGAAAAGTTTACTTCACTTCTAACGTATGTAGGCACCGCTACTGAAACGCTCTATGCACTTTGTACTGCTTGGCAACTGAAGTAACTCCTCCGCATACTAGACATATAGATTACGTCAGCGTTTCTGATAACTAATGCCGTACATTTATATATGAAGTGGCTCACTTAAGCTCTGTGCTGTGGACTGATCTTCAAAGCTGTCTTATGGACCCGCTGCTACCCACGTTTGTACAGCGATACCAGCTGAATGAGAGTAGGACTGATAGACCAATGTGTAAGGTAAGTGCATGGTTAACGCACCATGCGCATCAATGTGAGTTTCACTTCACGCATCGTCCGGCCGCACCTGCCTCATTAATCCAGTGCTTAAGCGCTTCGATGTTGTTCCAGTAGGCATGGAAAAAAATCTCTGCAAGGTCATTGGGTCTGTTCGTGAATTATTCAGCTGGACTCTTTGGAAGCATAAAGTGAAGCCTATCGGCAGAGGATTTAATGTATACTATAGCGCGCGCGACCGGAAACAGGTGAGAGCTGATCTTGTGCCGGCCATCAACGCCAGCCGCCTCGAAACGAGGGGACTCTACCAACAGAGCGCAGCTTGTTTTTGGATCACGCAATTCGGGCGAGAAGTGTCTGCGATGGCTCCACGTGAGCACACGGCACCTCACCGGAACGTTACGGCAGGGAAGAGTAAGTTGCAACATTGTGTGCGTGGTTAGCTAACATTTGATTCAGAAAGAAACAAAGCCATTCATGGAATAAAACAGCTGTGCACGTCACTCTGTCAATTTCTCGGTTGGTCGGTCGGTCGGTCCATCGGTCCGTCCTTCCGCCCGTTAAAACAAATGTGACGCTGATTTTACATTTCCGTCCAAGGAACCAAGCAGATGACTTGCATAGGCTAGATACTGCTCTGTTAAAACAAAATCCAACGACGAACCCTCCTTAGGCGTGACTGGCAGGCTCATCGGCAAACAACGTCGCTGAAAATGTTTGAGCTCACAATAAAGATTAATCTCACGCAGGCACCTGACAACGGACAATGACAGCCGGCGGACCAACACAGCAGGATGTCAAGATCCATAGATGATCGAGGTATGAATCTGAATCCTCTGACATGGTATCGAAATTCATAAAATATTTCTTCCTAAAGGCATCAAATTATGTTTCGGTTCCTTAATGCGACCAACTGACATTTCATTGTTTGGCTGAGGTAACAGATCGTTTTCAAGAACATGGAAGGATTGCTCGCCACTTGGCAAGTCGTGTAAATATAATCGCTGTCAAACACTGATTCAAGGTATGAAAATGAACCACCCACGTGCGTCTTGATATACGTGGACACTTATGCGCGATCGCATAATAAATTGTGCATGCACTACGACCAGCTCAAGATAGATTATATAAACACAGCCGCGCTTGAGAACTGCCTCAGGCTCTTTTTGCCATTGCTGGCTGCCAACTGTCGTTTGATTTCATCATGCAGCCAAAGCACTATACTCATTCACACGTTGCCGTAGGCGTTCTCCCACGGTTGGCGACAGGGGTACTCGACGTCAAAAACAAATTGGTGGCTTCGTTACTCCATGAACAAGTGCTTGGCACGAGTCGAAAAAAAAAAGAACATGTTTTCAGCTTACTCGCAATTGTTTTTGGAGTGAAGCCCACCGATAACATTGCATAGCATCGGGATGTCTTGTAACATCTCTGTTTATTCTCGACGTTTAAAAGGTAATATAATTGCGGGACAGTAGAGAATGAATAGTTTGGGTTAGATGAGTTTGTTTACCTTTTTTTGTAATGTATGCAACTTCCTTTTTGTAAGACAGAATAATCCATGTTGCGGAAGACGAACTACGTACATGGACAGACTTTAGCACTCAGACTCCCCCTGTCGAAGTAGGCTAAGTTTATTTAGTTCAAGTTTTCTGCATTTAACTAAGACAAATATTTCAAAATAAACCTTTTATTGGCCGTCGTTTGGCCAATGGCGAAGACTAATATATTTTTTTCGTGCCGGTTCAACATCTTACTATTTACGGTTTAAATATATTTGGTCCAGGTAATGTCTGCGAATTGTTTTTTTAGGGGGGGGGGGGGTAAGACAGTGACATTTAATTGTTTCCATCGTTGAGTAGGGCAACGTCCCAGCTCCTACATGCACGACGTGACTGCAGCGTGGCAGTTAAGACCAAAATTTGAATTCTCCTTACACCAATATTTATTTTCAATTTTTCGTTAAATAAATATTCTGGCCACAGGTGAAGCGGTCACTGCTGTATTAAAGGCGTCGTGCTGTTAAGGCTCGATTACTCGTTTTGGCGTTGCCGCCCGTGGGACCTTGGAATGGTCTCCGAGGCCCGAACTTCTGGTACAAGTGACGTCACGAGCGAAATGACGCAGAGCCACCTACGAGATTTCAGCGATTTTATTTTCTTTGTACGTTATCAGTACAACCATATACAACGCGTCCTGACCAGTGCTATAGTTCCCCGTAAATTGTTAGATCCTTACCTCGCACTTGTGGCGGTGTTTAATTCTTGGTCGCCGCTACAACGTGACAATATAGTACAGAAAGTGTTACCACTTTCACCATATTGATATCATGCGGCAAGAAATGAAATATCAAGAAATATCACGCGGTCTATGAGACGGCATCCGCTAGGGGCCAGGTGTTTCGGAGCAAAGAGTCATTCCAGCCTTACGTACCGGGCAATTAAACCCGGAGCACTCATCGCGATGCCGGAAGACTTCCCCCATTTGTGTTTTTTTTTTCTTTTTTTTTGAGCCCAAGTGCGAGCGGGATAGCGACGTTTATTATTGACGAGTCCACTATTCATAATGCAAAAAGTTAAGGCGTGCAGACACGGACACAAGAAAAGCGCTCAGAGTACTAGAAAGGAAGCTTGGAACGACAGAAAGCTTAGCTTGTTGGTAAGGATTCGTAATGCAAAAAGGCTGAGGGCGTGCAGACACGGACACGCCTTACCTTTTTGCTTCATGAATCATTATCAACTAGCTCAGCTTTCTGTCGTTCTAAAGTCCACTATTCGCTTTGTACACACAGCGCTGTGGAAGGGCGGGATAGACTGTACGGCAAAAGGGTTCCGAGACAAAGGAGCAGTTTGAGGACAAAAGTAAATACGGATGAGCGTCCACTCTAAGCTCTGCTACTAGATCGATTAAAAAAAGAAAGAAGGAAGAAAGAATAAAGGGGGGGGGGGGGGAGGCGTGACACGAAAATGTCACGCCATAACGGAATCACTTCTGTGCGAAGCAATCTGTCCGGCTATATACTCGTTATTAAATCGGGCATTATTAAGTAGCCCTTCATTTCCCTTTTAAGACAAAGATTTAGCTGAGGGCCAACCTCCGATTTCTCAAGTACAAAACATCCATCCAAAAATACACACAAATCTATAGGATATCATCTATTAGAGCAGTTTCTGGCATACCAGCTCTTTCTTCACGCCTGAGACTGTCATCCTATGCTTTAAACACAAATGATCACCAACATAAGGTGTACACGCAACATTCTCCTGCACAACGCTATTCCATGACTCTGTTGTTCCCAATACATCAAACGAACGGAACCACCTGCGGCCCTCCGCTGTCCAACTGAATGATGTAGTTGCATGCATTTGGCTCCAGTTGAAGACTATTTATAGTCTGATCGCTGTAAAATTACTCACACTTATAAATCTGAATAAGGGTGTAAACTGGTTTATAAATCGCCCTTTCACCTTTTTTTTTGGGTGTAAGGGTGTGAGTTATACATTGATTTACACCCTCATTCGTTTTTAAGTGCGTAAATTACTTTGCAGTGCAGCAGCACCGCATTGTTTTGTTCTTGTCATGCTTATCTGTCACCCGCACCCTTTTATAACGGCTTCGGGCCCTTGAAGGCACTCGAATAAATGAATAAAACGACAATAAATAAATAAAATAAATAAATGTTAAAGTAGCATATGCTCTCATGAGACAAACGCAAGACTGATTTGATCGGAGTTTGTTGCGTTTGAGAGAAAAAGTTCACTAATTTATAGCAGCCGTAGGAAGCGGGATATTGAGGTACGACCTCATACTTTCTTACAACATTGGCTGACAATGTGTTAGTTTCAGAAAAATCTAAGTGCGAATCTTCTACAAATTCACAACTCTGCACCAAAAACAAATGTCGCACTTCTGTGAGCTGCATATGTTGGAGCATCTTAAGTGGATAAAAAATTTCATATATGAGTTTGCTGTTCCCGTGAAATCACTATTATGCTTACGAAGGGTTTCGAAGAAGTCATCAGTTCACTCACATAGTCTCAAGCGCTCGCGTAGATCAGTTGCCTTCATCAAAAAACAATTAAGCACTTTGGTTGTCTTGGTGGCCTTGTGCATACTAGGGCCTCTCGGTTGAGATCCCACTCTAGGATCTTCCGAAAATGTTCTGCTGTCAAAACCACCCACCTTGACGTCCATTCTCGAAAGCGCGTGATGTCTGCTGTTTATATATGCGGTGATTTCTTCTTCAGACTATGGAGAATTTTTTTTTAAATCTCCCATGGCAGATAGCATAATTATACATCCGGGCACTGGATTGCTCATACAGGTGGGCATTACTTTCACGAGAAATAAAAAATGCGTAATCGACTAATTATCAAAATTTAACTAATGAAGCTTTTTCCTTATTACATTACAGCACAAATTGCAATTTACGAATTGTAGCCGTTCAGTAGTTAAAGCATATCGACTTCGATCAAATTATACAGACGGCGCTGATTTCGAAATATGCGCAGTCAAACTTGTAAGAACGCACTGTTGTCCGCCCACTTTTGTTTTATTAGAAGACACCTTTTTATTCACTGAAGCACAAAAATAATTGGAACGCCCGCGTATTTCGTCGCAAACTTAGGAAATGAGTGTCTCGGAATTGGTCGTCCTGAGAATTTGTTCCAAGCGGATACGCCTTGCGAACCCACCGGCTACAATTCGTAGATTGCGATACGCGCCCACTTCGATTTTTCGTGGAACTAATGTCCGCCTCTTCGTAATCCATAGTCAGGTTCAATGATTAGAATTGTGCTGTCAGCTACAGAAGCAGTGTGCTGGTCTGGGCTGGTTGGTACATCATTAGGACGCGAACAAACACCGCTATAGGACGGGACGAAGTGAGTAGACAGACAAGGCGCTTTGTCTGTCTACTTACTTCGTCCCGTCCTAGCGCTGTTTGTTCCCGTCCTAATCAGCTACAGAATTTTTTATATATACATAAACTCTGCATACTCTAAACAAAATAAGCATCCGGTATGTCTACACATCCTTTCCCTTTTCTGGAACTTTTCTAGTATATCACCTTCTGCGGCAGTAAGGTCAGGTCTACAGTCAGTGACCGATCAATACCTTCCGTTTATCCCGTTCGCCATGCCTCTATTTCGCTATAACCGCAAACGTCGGTGACCGCTTACCGCTAGCACCCGCTTTAACCTCAGCGCACGCTTCTCTGCTGGCGCACTCATGCGAACACAACCGGCCATCGGGTCACGCTTCACCGAGCCACAGAAATTTGCCCTTCAGCTCGAAGCTTCCTGCCATCCGAGTGCCACCGCTTTTGTCGGCGAGCTCTTTGTCCGAAGTTGGAAACAATGGAGAAAGGTGGTCGTGGCTGAGCTGTTCCTTTTCGGAACGAGGCTCTCAAGACAAAGGCTTTTACCGATCGCGAAGCAGAGCAGAGATAAAAATTCGAAAGAAGAGATGGCATCGGGTGGGTCTTGAACAAGAGCTGAGACAATGTGGATCTTTGATGTGTCGGTGACCGATAAGCGCACTCTTTTCTCTCATAAGGCACCCGGCATGATTCGTGACCCTGCCCTGTGTCCTTGCAGTGACGGTGGTCCTACCCAGGAATTTGGGACATCGGGCTTACTTCGCTTGTTCCAAAACATGAGTAATTTTTAAAAAATTGTTTTCACCCAACGTGGGAGCGGCCCGCGGTGCGCTGAGTCGCGTACGTCAGGACTTTCATTAAAGTTTCCATCCATCCATCCATCCACTTCACCTTCGCAGTGGTCATTGTATTTCTTTAATATCTCCTCTGTAAAAAGAAGTTTTTTTTTTTTTCATTATTTATCGAGAAGGTCGTTCCATCTTTTGGTTCGCAGCTCTATTCTATGCGTTGCTTTCCCTGCATCACGCAAGTGCTTTGCGGTTCAATGGATTCGAAATTTTGAAGAAGGCGAATCTCACTTGAAAAACGGTGTTTACTCCGTGGCATTTTCGAGACATGTTTTCACTTTTCACAAATGCTACTTTGCATTATAAAAGCGCTGGAAATTCCGCGCCTCTGGTGTTCTCATAAAATGCACATGCACCCGTAATTCGGCTTCATAGCGGTGCACATTTACAAAAGTGCCTTTTTAACCACGAACACGTTGCGCAAATGTTACCAAATTTCTCACGTAAAAAGAGTGGGTCGTAGTGATTACGTATTTTCATAGAGTATACGAATAAAGCTATTCTTGCAGTGAGAAGTGGCATGGTGAGTCAGAAAGAACGCAACGTTGAAAAACGGTTGGCTACGCTTCCTTGAAATTCCCGCAACAGCTTGCCGGGGCGTTATCGACATTTACTGAGCCTTAACTGCCCGAAAACGGAAAGATACCTTGAAATGTACGACGTCACACTGACATAGTGGTGCCGGGATTCAAGCTCGAAATTAAAAAACTGAATTTTTGCTTCGTTTGTTTGTCCCAGTTGTAAATTCCTTCCCTCGAAAGTGAATAAAGCATTAAACTTTGAATGATATCAGGAATATAATATACCCAGCACCTCCACCACTTATAAGGAACCGTTTATTCCAGCCGAGCTCGAGCTACGACGAAGAAGAACAAGCTGGGCGGCCATGATGATAAATAGAGATGAGGAATGTGTACAAGTGATGATGATGTGTAGAGACGAAGAAGAGTCAGTCATAGTCCTGCTCACACTAAATACTTTATTACTCTAAACTGACTTGGTGCTTCCTTTCCTTGTCTTTGACCTACAGGACACCGTAAATGACGCCTGCCAACGAAGAGTTTTCATAAATGTGATAAACAAATCAGGCTTTTTTTATCTCAGCATTAGAAAGCGTTGTTTTTTCGTCCCAGCCACACTGAGATACCGATCGCATCAATGCGCCTCCATATGCTCGGTCGCATTACTCCGAAGTGGCCCATTACGGCCATCTTCAGAACCCTGATGCACGCCATTCTTTCAGAACCCTGATGAACCGTCGTTTCGCATTCAGGCGTTGACAGTGCACTCCCGCGAGAGCGAGAAATGCCGAACGTTATTTAAAAAAAATCAAATGCGGTGGTGCACAGCCGTCTCCGAGAAAACGGCGACTAAGGTAGCGGGAATCGAAGGCTACGTAATAAACCGAAATCGGTGCAGTCGTATACCTGAGGAGCCAGCACGGGGAGCAAAGAACCGTTATTGCTGAGTGAAGTGGCAACGTATCCCAGTACCATCTCTTGTCACCTGCGCGCTTAGCCAAGCAAATAAAAGGCAATGAAATTCAACCAACAAAACAAAACAAAAAATGTAAACAAATTGCCACGTTGGCCTGAGGGCAGGTGGTTTTACCGCGCAGCGTGTGTCCGGCACACGCCACCTATATAAGCCTCCCGTATTCCGCCAGCGTATATTTCCGAGTCGCCTGTGGGCTGTGTATGCAGGTACACACAGACACCGCTGCGCTGATGGCCTGCAGAGGCCAGCACACTCGGAGTGGGATCATATAATATAACAAGGTCATGCTAGTTTTCTATCTTACATCTGTATTGTGAGCGGCATTATATATAACGGATAATTATGCGACACTTTTGCCTCATTTGAAAGTAATAAACCCGTCGCGGGCCACATCTTGGTCTTTTGAACCGAAGATGCGCCAAAGCACTCGCAAGGACTGTTTGTTGTAACTTAGCGTTGACAACGTGCACTTAGTGAACCTGGGCGTATAGTTTTCGTCAAACCTAAGGGGAACTCTAGCTCTAGCAGTGTCTGTCGGAGCTGAAAACAGCGTTCCGTCCGTACGGGAATGGTAGTTAATTAGTTAAAAAATAAATTCTGCGGTTTGACTTGCCAAAACAACGATCTGATTATGAGGCACGTCGTAGTGGGGGACTCCTGATTATATTGACCACCTGGGGATCTTTAACATGCCCGAATGCACGGTACATCGGCATTTTAGCATTTCGCCCTCATCGAAATGCGGCCGCCGCAGCAAGGATTCGATCCTACGACCTCGTGCTCAGCAGCGTAACGCGCCAAAGCCGCCGAGCAATCACGGTGGGGTATCTCCGGATACGTATGTTCTCTGTGCCTCTCAAAGCCCATATCAGGTCGCAAATTCAGTTTACTAACTTACTCTTTCGTGTTAAGGCATTCGTAATATGGGAAAAGCGTGTTTCCGCAGCTTTGAGTGAACGGCCACAGAGGGTCCTGTGCCCTATGCTGTTATGGCCACGTGCACGTGTCAGTGAGTGTTTGAACAGCGAACTAGTGGTTATGGGAGACACGTTTCTTCGCATCGGTCAACGCGCTTTGTTATATATAAGGGCGTGAGGTTGGACATGCTGGCTGCTTTCTTCGTGAACTGTCCTTGAAAAGTTTGTTTGCGTGCAATGGACCTTTTGTTGAAAGTTAATTTCTCATAGTCAAGAGTTCGACGAAAGATCGTCTGGTCAGGTAGCACGTTGGGTTGGAACCTGTACAGACTCCGAAACGTCAGAACCACTTTTTTGACTTGGTCAGTGACCATAATTTTCATTAACCCAAAGTTCATTTCTGTTTGTGGTTTTGAGGACTCTGCTTTCACTTCATACTGTCTCGTTGTGGTGACGGGGAACAACCGCAATTAGTCAACGCAAATCAAGGAACTGACTTAATTGGGCAAACCTTGTGCCCAGAAAAACATGTAACGCTCGGAACAATGATAGCGGAGAGCCCAGTCGTCGATCGTCGAAATATGATCTGCTTGTAGGCCTGTATACATCGACTTGTATACATGACTAGTCTAAGGTTCCAGTGTAATCGCTGTTGGTCGCATACCTTCCGGAAAGTACTACACTATTCGCGTCTCGCATACAACCTGATTACACAAAGTTCGGCGAGATCATAGACAACAGACATAATCAACGATAACATTCGAGTAAGTTGCAAATCATCCAGGCGCGTCTTGTGCCTAGCGGTAACTGTTGGTTGCTAGCGGATGAAATGGTGTTCCGCGGAAAAAGGATAAACAAGTGCACGTATCAATACTTCCGGAGTGATTTCTTGACCTCCGTTATTTGGATATATTTTGTTACCGGTCTAATAATCTCTCTTCATCCATGAATATATCCACCGAGATACTGACCGACCCAGAAGCAGACAAGAGAACAGCCACGCAAACCCGAGAACATGGCGAAAGAAAGCTTCGCTTTAATAGTACTAGGCCATACCTGCATTCATGCTGTTTTGTTTACCCAAAGCAACTTGCTGTTCCCTGGTGGCAAAACACCAACCGACTGGCAAGGGCTATCAGCCATTTTAATATATGTGATCGTAGGGGTCCCACTGCAGCCGGTGCTTACGCAAGATGACACCTCAAATCGCACCTATAAAAATATCCCGCCTCTGAATATCTACTTACGCTAAATAGCATTCCTAATACGCGCAAGCATTTCTCACTTCTGATGCGCGAACACTGCAATAATTGTATTTTGCTGTGAGTGGTTATATATGTGCTGAAATTTAGCTATTCCTTCAAATCTACGTTTCTGGGACATTCACAATGTATCCCTCCCAACAGCTCTCTGCGAACCACGCCGATATATTTTAACCAGCGCAAACTTCTTCCTGCGGTCATTACTGGTCGCTACATTGCATCAAAGCACCATATGCCTAAAAGTGATACGTTCATACCCCCGACCCCCGGCTTTTGAACACATTGTGGGCGTAATGTCTATATTGAGATAGATAATGAAGAAAAAGAAAGCTTTAAAGATGATAAGCAGTCCATTTTTTTGGTATTCGGAAGATTTGCCGTAAAGCATAGGTAGCTAAAAAATTAACGAAAGAGGCATCAAATAAACGCACCCTGTGTCATGCAGCTTTTGCAGCTGGGAGCTAGCGCATTTGTTGTCCATTACCCAACGGGTATACTCGTCCTGAACAGTGTGCTTTTGTTTGGCCTCCATGAGCAACTCGGGCGAAATATCCTGTTACCAGACTACAGACACCCAAAAAAGGGTACGGCTGTCGGCCGTCGACCCAGGAACCGGGAATTTTGCACAAATTCCAGGCTTGTTACTTGTGGATCTCTAGGTACAAAGGACATTTGTTACAATGGGGTTTTGAAAAAATATGCGAATTACCCCTGCCTACGTACAAAGGACAGCATGTGCCAGGGCCTTCTAAGCGAAAAGCCTCCGAAGACAAACTTCTTCCACTCCGGAAATATTGTGTGGAAGGAATCAGACACGCGGAGGTACAGGTGCACTGGAGGTACAGCAATGGAGGGAAAAGAGATACCGAACAAGATCTCTAAAGCGTTATTTTGATTAGAAATGCGATAAAAGGGAGTTTGTAGAATTGTTAGCTCGCCAGTATAGTGTTGATGCAAATTCTTAGCTATTGTGCATATATACGCCGCACTCATATATGGGCAGCCTTAGACGTTGTCACGAGTAAACACACACGCAGACAGCTTTCTTCATAGTTCATTTTTATTGAATCTACAAAGTCTTTTGTCGAAGGAAAGGAAAGCACGTATTTACAACTGGAAAAAAAAACTTATGTAGAAAGTAACAATGGAAAAAAAGAGAGGACTAGGACAACTCTGCAATGCCACTTCAAGAGGAACATTCTTGAGTATATTCACAAGCATCTTCTCCGAGAAAACACAAAATCAACGAAAAAACTAACAAAAAACAAATCAGACTTCCAACGTCAAATGCCCATCGACAAGGTGGCCTTAAGAGTTCCTTGGTGACACAATCCCTGATGGCTTACGTATAGCACAGTTCTTCTTCACATTTCGGTAGGTTACCACTGTGCGTGCGTAAGCATGACTTAGGTACATACGCAAAGAAACAAGAAAAATGAGTACTAAAGGCTTTGCAACAAAGAAGGGAAAGAACAAAACGTATGGGCAAGACAAACGTGTGACCAGTCATAATACTGTTCAAATTGTTAAGATGTCCAAAGCAAATGCCACAGTTCTGCATGAATGATCCTCTCGGATCACGCTATTTTCAGTCTTGTTACGTCACCATGCGTTATATTTCTGTGTAACGTCGTTTTATTGCAGGGTAAAGCATAACAATTTTGCCATGAACGGTTTTACATCCACTAAGCTTGGATGTTCTCACATTCGGGTGTCATGAACAATGGCACACGGGTCTCAGGAATGGATCATGTCACATGTCGTGGAATCAATCATACCACAGCTGTTAGGAATGAATAATGCTTTCACGAACATGTCAGCAAGTCAAGCTATGTACAAGAGTTGCAGACGTACGTCTGGAGCAACCGCGGATGATATTCGTGAGTTATGAATGTCATGCATATCCATGATTGTCAAAACTGCTCGGCACGAACAATATCAATGTCACAACTGCTCGGCAAGAACGATATCACGCGTCCTGAGAGTGCATCACGTCACAATTAATGGGAATGAATCACGGTACAATAATGCATGCATGTCATCCCTGGCGTCTTAAGTCTTGTTATCTACCGGAGTTGCTGAGGTATATATGTCGATAGTTTCCGGAATGTGTCACGTGTCTTCGACGTGAACGACGACATCAGGTGCCCGTCAGCAAGGCACACAGTGTACAGGAGTATGTGAAGGTATATGTCAATCGCATTTCACAAACTGCTTCAAGGAAGTCAACTGGCAAACGCAATGCCACATTCTTCGTAGAAGTTGAGGTAACCGGGATAGCTCTCCGCTCCACACACGGATGCCTACAGGAAAAAAAAAATAAAGTGAGTAAGAAAGGTTATGCAATACTGCGCACTTGTGTCTAGCTTTTCCTACACACAAAATCCAGAATTGGAATTTCCATGACGAATACGCGTTACCATGACGATTTGTAAAGAATACAATCTACCATTGCATGATACTTCTACTTGCTAAACCACTTTTATCACTGACCCTAGTAATTTGGATGTAAGTTATTTATTACATTTACGCCTTTATTTCTTCAAACGTAAGAAGACACAGAATTGGCCGCCTCGAGTCAATGACTGCACTGGGCAGCTCCATTGCAATGTATCCCTTCACGTGAACTAGAGCGACCCCATCGAAGCAACCGAACGAGTGTTCACATTAGCAATGTTCAAGACCGATGTTCGCTTGAACCCACTGTGCACCTGTCAGCACAGAAATGAATCCCAAGCTTTATTTTCGTTTCGGAGGCCTCGAGCATGACATATCCCAGGGAACCGTGGTGTTACAAGCAGCCGTGATGTTCAAAAGAACCGTAACGTTCCAGTGGTATCCCGATACCAGCTCATAACTGTTTAACGCCGTAAGAAATGCAGCAGCACAAGTGTGCGGTTTATCAGCACGGATGTCAACAGCAGAAGCTATAGAGCGTGATACTAAGACTACTTGAGTGCTATCTGGACGGTACTGTTTGTGTGCAGCTCCACTATTGCGATAGATGAATAAATAAACTGCAAGAGTAAGCACAGCTGGGCGGGTTGGTGTGGTGAGCTGTTTCATCATGTCACTAACATGAAAGATAGGCCATCGTGCGAATGATGGCAAGTACGCGTATTTGTCTAAACATCGTCCTTCTGGCATCAGACTTTCTTGTGGCTTTTCGCACTTTACTTGCCGAAGCTGATCTGTCCTCAAAGTTCATTCTACAACAAAGAGAACTGTTATTTACATTTCTTTGATATTAGTAGCAGCTGCATAAACACTGCAGTGGAAATTTCGCTCGGATTACGAAAAGTAAGTTAGTTCTTTTAAAAGAAATCCGAGGATACCTAAGCACTTCTTCTGAGCTGTGAATGTGAAACCATTATATGCAATTGAATGCTGCTGAGCGGTCCTTCTAGTTTTCCGCTGCGAGTAGTGTTCTCTTTAATGCTCGTTCCGCCCGCCTTGTATCGGGAAAGTTGACGACGATGGTGGATTTCGCTGCCTGCTTCTTCGCTCGTTTTGCTGCGTTCTCCCACTCCCTTACTTCGTCTGCGGTGTACTGGCGTGGATGGCTACGCTTCGCTACGGCCGAGGTTGCGGCTGCGGACGAAATAGATGCTTCAGACTCTCTAGCGGTACGTGCTGCCCGACCGAGCCAGCGAGCGTGAGCCAGCATCACGAGCATGACGTGACGTTGCAGCCATAGGGAATTTAGGTGCCGTTTCCCTGGTACAAACGCCGTCGGCCTTTTCGCTCAATGATCCATTTGACGCTTTCGAATCAATAATGTAAATTATTCTTATTGATGTCGGTTTTAGTAAGTAATTTGTGCGAATTCCCTAATCTTTAATTGCGTTGTTCTCGCCGCTTCATTGCCTCTTTTATAGTCTAGATCGGATCATGTCGACTTGTTTTTGCCTGTTGGTCAGCGAACTGATCGCATTTATCTTCGTCAACGTTGCAAAATTGGCATGATATTGAAATTAAATCTCCAGCGACATGCTGCTGTCTAAGTGGCGTCCAGATTTAGTGGCACACGTTTTTTGAGAAAATGTGCTTGCCGTGAGCACATATGCTTGGCGTGAATCAATGCCCTGAGCAAATGCTTACGAACTTGGTCCTCATTTTGATAAACAGGTAACTACAGCCGCGATAACAGTCAAAAACATTCTATTGTGTGAGGTGGCGAGTTAGTGAGCTTAGTTTAAAGAAGCATCGCCACCATTGTATCGTTTCTGTGGATTGTGATATCTGACAAGGCCTCTGATCAAGATAAGGCCGCGTAATTGCTATTCTTGTAATTCGTCCGAGCTAAACTTTTCTGTTAAACCCTCCCTTCAATTAACAAATGCCGTCACTCCTGTGGGCTTACATTTTCCAAAGTGATCCACCGTTGACTAGCATCGTTCTCCTTATCGCAGACTGGCGCCGGCGTTTCCTGGTAGATGGCGCTTGGTGCGCAGACCTCTTCGGGGGCGGTAGATGACGTAACAGCCTTGTCCGCCTCTGTCAGAAGACGCTGAAGTGCCTCGATGTATTCGATGGCCCTGTGAAGAGTTTTGACCTGCAGAAACGAAAAAAAAAAGAAGACGTGTTAAAATTAACATGTCCTCCTACTCGAACTTGTAGCAGTGTAGACCGTCAACAAGGCAAATATAAGTAGCCTGATTTATTCCGAAACGGAGCGATGACGCTGCTGAATCCTTTGTCTTCCACTGTATCCAACCAACCAAAACTATTGGATCATGCTTTTTTTATACTTTTAGGCGTGATGCGTTCTTCAAGGAGCTTTATTTGAGATCGCGCGTTCGTTTACATCATTGGTCTTTCTTCCTGTTCAAGTTTATTTTGCCACAAAGGTTGCTGAGTTTAATGAAAAGTCAAATATGTTTGGCTATTTGACAGCCTGGCGTACTACTACACGTTTTCGGTTAATTATACGATATACACCGTGATGATAAAACAAGCTTGACGGTACACAAATCCACGGACATACATGTACACTGTAAAGCTGTCCACTGCTACTTATTATTGCCTGTACTTTTCAGGAACACTACAAGCGCCAAATCATATCCTGCAAGCGCACCAACTCGCCCAACTTCAAATTCTTTGAAGATGTCGGTTTCTAGAATTACGTCCTTTTTTTAATATTCTAGCTCTCTTCGTTGCTGTAGCTTGTAGACTTTCGTGCTTTCCTGCCTCTTTAACAGGGCGACTTTGCGTCTGTGCATATATTTGGCTGTGGCGACGTTTGGTGTTTTGACCATGCTATCGCAAAATTGTGCAAAACGTCGTTTTTCTTTTTTTATTTACTTGTTCAAAGTGACGGTGCGCGCTTAAAGGTGATTTCGTTTTGTCCTTGTTTCCAACTCGTGCGAAAATTGATATAGTTATCTTTTTTATGGCATTTGTTTTTATTGAAAATGACAGCTCTGCATGTGGTAGAGAACTACATAGTAGCTGCAAGGATTCGCTTCACCTCATACCACTTTTTCATTCAAAAAAAAACATTTTAACGATGAAGAGAAGCCGGCAAAATAGCTGTTGGCACCATTTCGAATACCGTAGAAAATAAACTCGCAGATCCATAATCAAGTGCGTATCCTGGTCGACTAGAAAGCAATATACACGTAGCAATGAAATACGGGGCCAGAACTTAGCACCGCCAACTGTCTAAGTATGCGATAGCATACTTGGACAGTTTGACGTCTCTACAGCTGCGCGCATGCGCCACGGCTGACTTTGTACACTCTTCTTTATCAAAGTGAGCTTGTATCTCTTTCACGATTTCGTGCAGGCTGTGACGCTCAACACATTACCAGTTTTCAGTTAGATGCCTCTAAGTTGGCTAAAGTTTTTCTATGATGCTCGATGGTGGGATCTAACCTCTGTTATTTCTTGCAGCACAGCAGGCCAATGCCCGATCTAATCTTGAGGCCACGATCGCACGCATGCTTATCCTGCGCCCAAGTCGTTCTTTAAAACGTCTGGCGCGTTCGTCAAGTGACAGTTTCTCGCGTAATATTCTATCGTCAAGGCTTGCGCTTCGAGACGCTGTGTTGGACTGCACTACCTTTGGGATCGGCCCACGTATTTTTTTCAGGCAGATACGTACAAAATGTGTGAGGTCCGCCTATAATGTGCTATCGCAACGAAAATTCAGCGTGCGGGAAGCAGGATATTGTGGATAGACGCACTGCTTTGTAGGGTAACATAGGGCAGGTTTACAACAAGATGAAGGTGACCAGGTCATGTGAGGATTCACAACTGCTGTATTTTCTGTTAGATCGCGTGGCTTACGAAGAGAATGGAGGAAAAAAAGAAGAAATCAAAAGAAGGAGGTATGTCACAGTGTCTGAATTGTGTTTTTTTTTTCTTGTCTTTCAAATTCCGTATCACCTTGTCTGTATCAACTAGCTGTATCATCAAGGGTAGCTATGTATCAGCGTAGCTACCGTGTGGTATGCTGCGCTACGCAGCAGCTGGGATGTTCCCCCAGCTACAACCTCAGTCGTAGCAATACTAGGAACAGGGCAGCCACAGAGGTGTTACAAATTATAAAGGAGCATTTACTGCGATCAATTGCGCGTACACTTCTCGGCTGACCTGTTGAAGCTACGTGTCCGGTATACGTGTTTCCACTGGGATAGCGGAGTTTAGAGGATGCTTTAAGCGAGTAGATCGAGTGATTCGCTGCAATCTTTGATTTTGATATTCAGGAGCGCGTGACGCTGCCTACACATGCATTCTTTGGAAAAGCGCTGAATCGAATTTAATGAGCTCAGTTGCACTTGAATACTGAAGTCACGGGCAGCAGGTCTTCAATTAGGCCCTTAAATTGTTTTAGTGTATTAGTGTACAAGCAGTTCAATGTGTAAGTGTTCCATTGTTTACTTGAGTTTCATAAAATGCTAGTTCTAACATTAATTGCGATAGCATTTATTTGCATACCTACACTTCTCCGAATGTGGCTAGCTGAATTGCCTTGAAGCTGCACAAAACTAAACTAAGAAAAAATTCTCACTAGTTCGGTTCAAATCAGAAACCCCACAGCGGTGATACTGATCCTCTACCAGTGCTACATAACCACACTGAGTTAAATGCGCAAAAAATATGTTACTGCAAAGGTATGAGGTTTTAACGGCCAGCTATAAAGGAATTAACAAAATAAGAATCTCCATCTTTCTTTACATGTTCTAAACTGCGGACCTCACACCCACTGCAAGAACAATAGGTGTAATTGATTCCGTGATCTCAATACGCATAAAAAATTGAAATTGAGAAAATATTTGTATTGTAATTTAGCATATATAGTCGTCTGCTTTTTGATGTCGTGAACAATGAAGCATCTATAAAGCACCAGAATTTGCCCAGGCGTCCTGAAACTTTAGGCTACAAATTTATTAATCATATCTGGATGTACCGTAACGCCCGGTCATCAATGGTCATCATAATGAGTTTTCTAAAAATTTATTGGTTCTATCTTAGAGATTTGCATACTATGTTTGTATGCTGTGTAAACTTCGGACATACTTACGAAGTTCACACTATTTTCTAATACCTTTTCAGCTTTCATAGAGAGCAGTAAAACTGACGCGTCAGTCATTTTTCGCTACTTCAAGAAAGGCATACACGCTTTAGCGAATTGTCTGCTATGAACAGTCGATATAAGTGATAACTGTCACATAAGCAAGAAAACTGCGACAGATAACAGAAATAACAGATGTGCACAGCGTTGAGTAAAGCAGACATATTTTTATTAAACGCACAGTAATAAGTAAACCTCTAAAGCATACGTAACATGGAAGACAAAAGATATTTCTATCTGTCTATATCTCTCGTTGATGACCGAAAACAAGAATTGTGAACTAAAGGCTAATATCGCTACGAAGCACGAGTAAGCGCCGCAGACCTATATTATGGCAGCGATAGCCCATAGATCAGTTATATAGCTGTAAGCTGAAGAGAAAACAGTAACTTAAAGGCTTTAGCATCACTGCTCAGCCCAATCTAGTGTGGCGGATCTAGTCATCAAAACCTTTCGCTGTAGAGAGTACATAAACCATCTATAGCAAGTTAAAAGTTACCAGCATCGCTACTTAGCGCAAGTTATTGGTGCAAACCAATTGGTCCGCATGAGCCGGGTGATAACCTATAAACAGCTATCGCTGTAACGTGTATAGCACACATAAGCATGAAGCTATCGCCGTAACGTGTACAGCAAACGTCAGCAGCTAATGGTGTAACGTGTACCGCAAGAATAAGCAGCTATCGCTGTAACGCGTACAGCAAACATAAACAGCTATCGCTGTAACTTGCACAGTCAAACACAAGCAGCTACCACTGTAACGTGTGCAGAAAATAGCTATACTGTGCCCACCTTTGACAGTCTCTTGGCCCTGTTCTCGACGGGCACGCACTTCCGTAGCCTGCAGAAGGCGTTGTTCACTGCCTGCACCCTGCGTCGCTCTCTGGCATTCCTCCGGGCCACAAGGTGCGGAGGCTTCTCTCGGTGCGGCACGTGCTTGTATGCCGATTTGGGTGACGATGACGATGACGTCACCGTCGCGCACGCATCCTGTAAGCAACTGTCGTCCTTGAGACCGTGGTTCGGCGAGCAGCCGGAGTCCGAGTCCCGGCTAGACGAGTCGTCTGGCGTCTCCGGTGTGCAGGGCCGGCAGCCGAAGTCGCGGCTACATGCGAAGAGCAGAGAGAAATAAAGAAAACCTTCAGTTATGGACTGCGAAATTATTGTTAGCTAAGCTCGTTCGTTAACGACATAACAAGGCAAACAGCGCAAGAACGGGACAAAAGATTAAGAAAACGAACGGCAGGGGCGCTGACTTGCAACTAAAGTTTATTGCACAGTGCCGAAAGATATAGGCAGATATATCTACAAACGCTTTGTTACCACTGCGTAACAACGTCGCAGCGCACAGACCACACTATATACGATCCGAATTCACCCTTGCTACTTGCTCTTCGCAATAAAGCAAGAAATAAATGGTTAAATCAGTCATTATTTAGCCTCATCCAAGGCTCAAGTCTATGTATTAACGATTTTATATCGTTGTTATTCAGATGCGTGATTTGTTTTGACGCTGTTAGCCCTACGAAATTACGCCACAAGGCCACGAAGGTGTTCTGCTTTCTACGTACCACATGTCTTGAAGAAATGAAAAGCATTGAAGCGTGGTTACATGCCTCAGGTAGAAAAGCATTAAAATCCTTTATCTTTTTATACGTATAAGCAGAGGTGGCAAACATGAAAACATGAGACCACGATGTCCATCCTTCACAATAGCTCGTAACGTGGCAGTTTTGTTTTGAGAGCTAAACTACCGAAAATCTCATCGATATCTTGAGCGATGTTATGATACAGTATACCTTGCAAAACCATGATTATAACCATTCGGCACGCTTTATATATGATAGTTTTTGCAACTTCCTAGGTGCCAATTAAAAAGAACAGGAGTAACTTAGAGTGTCGCTCACGCAGGAGCGCTTGACAGTAAAAATGATGTTCTTCTTATGAACGTGATTAATATGGCATTGAGTATAGGTGACTAAAAGTATTTGCTTCAACACGATAACAAAGCAAATTAAAATTAATTGTTATTCTGAGAAAAGAAATGAGAAAGAAGAACAAAAGAAAGAAACCTTAAATGGTAAAAAGAATTGACAATGCAAATGCTGGCAACAAACACATTACCCGATGTCCAGAATTGAAGCCCTGCTGAGCTCTCTTAAGAGGGTTTAAAAGCCAGCGAGCGCATGAAATGTCGATTGACGGTGTGTGACATCAACGCTCACAACGCGCAGTCCACGGATGTGATGGCTACAGTGCGGTTGCGCGCAGGTTATTTGCATTATTGCTAACGCAAGCTCAGGCACACGCGGTTTGCCTGAATGCTGCTAATAACGTATTCCTTGCTTCCAAGTTTTTTTTAGTATTTGCGTTCCGGACAACTACGGACTGAGGCGTGAATAATCGTAACATTTAGAAACAGCGCTGTACGGTACTGGACATGATGGAACACAAATGATGCACATAAACTGACGATATGCACAATATGATGCACATAAACTGGACATGATGGAAAGTAGCGCAATAAATTGAGGAAACAAAGATGGGCGAAAGGACACAGCACTACACACCGAACCTAGCCCAGCAAAGCATCTTGCTCGACAGAAACTGGACGCAACCGTTTAGTTTTCGTAGAATTACATTTTATTACGTGTCCTAATTTTAAGTTTTCCCTCGCGATGTTATGATAATTGGGTGCTGTTTGTGGCTTTTCGCCGAAGTACAACCACTTTTTGTGAAAACGTCCGTATATAGTCTATTTCGACATGTCTTATATGACAACGAGAATCATGCATCTTATCGTTCTCTATTCATCTCAAATAAAAAACGTTAGAAGTACCTAGCTAAGTGAACTTGCATACTAAGCGACGAGCGTGCACCTCAAAGGTTCCAGACAGCAGCTAAGCCTTCCGTTTTCGGTCACGTGCCGAGCGCATGCTGGTGAGCCCGCCAATGACCATTGACAGTGAACTTATGTACACGTCGCAAACATTCTTTCCATCGCTTCACGGAGTAGACCAATTTCTGGACTTGAAGTTTTGTACCATTCATTGTCAGAACGGTACGTGAATAAAATTTTGCTGCTCTGTATAACACTCCACCAATCGAACGTTGAGCGTTTTGCATGTTCAACGTACACGCGTGCACTGATCTCTGCTATATGTCTCGCGAAAGCAAAAGCTCTCAACTTTCCGCATTGAGCCTCGAGTAAATATAGAAGTATCTGCTTCGTGTTGCTTGCGCAATCTCAGATCTTCTCAGATCATCACCACCAAATTTTACGTCCAGTGCACGATAAATGCCTCTCCCAGAGATCTTCATATGTGCTCGTCTTGATCCGGCTGTCAGCATCGAACGCCTGCAAATTTTCTCATACCGTTACACAGCCTACACTATAAAAAATTCCTTAAAAGCCAATATGGATGTAAATCGGTCTACAACTCGCACATTTAATCAATTTTTGGGTGCAACAATGTGATTTATAAACCGATTTGCACCCTTATTTGCTTTCAAGGGTGTAAATTATTTTACAGTCTATAGTTCACTACCGTCCTCAAATGCGCTTCCATTTCGTGCACTGTAAAATAAGCTTGCGTCCTGTGGGACGTGTATTTGTCACAGGAAGAAAAAAATCGTCTTCTGTCTAGATTTCGTCTCCTTTATCGAAAACTCTGCGGCTAGCTACTTTCCTGTAAAGAACGCCATATCTGTCCCGCTGATAACGCTCGTGCCATTCGGGAGCTGGATGTGCCTGGCGGGCAACTTTCAAAAAATGAAAATCGCGCAATATAGATGAAGATCGTTGTTTGTGTGTAAATAAAACGTCCCAAAGGGTGCAACTGCTTTTAGAGTATTGGCACTCGTTGTGTAACTCTGATAGACCTCCGGTTATCTGCCAGACAGATTAAATGGTCAGCCCAACTCTATTTCTTGCCCTGTCAACTGGAATATCGGTGACGCACGTTCAGCTCTCCGATACCGCATTTGCCGTCTATGTGATCCTTAACGCTAAGATAAATCGTCTTCCCTGCATTTGTTTGTTGCGCGGTAATTAGCTTCCCCTCAAGGTTACAACTTGGGAAACGAATCTTCGCCTCGCCTTATCATCGTTTAACGATAACACTGCGCGCTATGCACTTTTTTTTTCACTAATTTCATAATGCCGGTGGCCTTGAAGGTACTACAAATAAATAAAATCTTTGCAACCCTAGAATTATTTAACAGCAGCGTCTGGAGAAGTTCCAGCTAAAGTATGTTTCCTGGCGAACACGTTGGTGTGATAACTTGCAATTTAAAGTAATCCACTGGTATACTGAGTAATGAAGTTTAGATAACTGTTACACCTAAGGCATCACAGTCGTCGTGATAAATATTTCGGGTACTTATTTTTTAAAAGCTTAAGGCAACCTTTTGTGATCGATTTCTGCGTATCACTGTACTTTCACTGTTTTATAGTGACAGTAAAGTTCCATGCGGATAGTACGTGACAAATAAAGTAATACTGCTTCAGTTATATTTTTTTGTCTCGAATGAAATTGACAATCAGCCCAGCCGGGTGTAATTTTCATCACACAATAGTAAAGTTCATAGTCAGCCACCGTGTCGGTGCTCCACCGTAACATTTCCATATTGCTTATCATCATCAGTCTCATTTATGTCAGCTGCAGGACAAAGGTGTCTCTCAGCAATCTCCAGTTACCCGTGTCTTACATATATGACTTCATCCTATGACCGCCATAATTTTATGGCTCACCCTATTTGAGACGTCAGCATCGTCCACGCATTATGTCATAATTATATGGTTTTTCTCGTGAAGGTATGTCAGTTAGGCCAAACATGATCCGTTTTTACAGCAGTCTAAAAGACTGCTGCTGAGGATTACTGGCTGACGCATGCAGATTGCGTTTCATATATATGTAGTCACATACCGTTCCTCACTCATCTGATCATTCAGGTTCTGAAGAAGGCGGCAATGAAGTGGTTAGCGCTTGAGAGAAAAGAGCGCTCTAACAAAGAATATAAATTTCCTTCAGTCAAGGTCCACATTTACTTATATAGGCCACCGTCTTGCCAGTTCTATCCGTAGTTGAGGCAAGGGAATGAACGACGGACGTTGAGCTCCTGGTAAATTGAACCCCCTGCATACAAACTGTGCCACCATTTTGCTTCAACGGGCTTAGCATTGCTACATATTACCACTTTACTGAGGGCAGCGTGATGCTTCACAGGATGACCGCTCGACGTGCCCCGTTACGCTATCCAAGGAGCTAGATTTTCCTTTCTCGTAACGCTCGCAGCCAATAAATGAATTATGTCCACTGAACCGGTAATTCGCATCTTTTAATAAAACAACGCGACAACACTGACTGTAAACTAAATCTAGATCAAACCGAGCACTCACTAGAAACTGTACAAAGTCTCAGTTTTGCTCCTCGAATGACGTTCGTGGAGTGTGCATAAAAGTGTGTATACCATAGACACATTTATCAGTGATCCATCATAAGTCGCCCCTGAAGGGACATACACACCCGGCGTAGCGCGCTGTCGAGCGGCTGTCCTCGAGAAAAATAAATACAATCGTCTCGAGCTGATATAAGGAGTACACAGGACAACGGCATTACTGCGGTCAATTATCTTTTTGCGCGTCTATGTGAGTGGCGCGTGTCATGGTTGCACGATGAGGATGGTTGAAAACTTTCGTTTCACGGTCCTTCTCAATGGCTTAAAATGTGCCGAAAAAATCTCCAGTGACCAAAGTTATTATCGGTTTGTTAATGCCGTCCAGTACGTTTACGCAGGCGCCATGCAAAGCGTCACGTTCGCATAACAATCCCTGTTCGGCGATTTTCAGTGCTGAGAGGCATGACTTCACTAACAAGTGCGCACGTTAGTTCACTTTGCGACGCCATCCGACCGACCTGACGTCAAATCCGTTCTCGGACTCACCTCCGACAAAGTCCGGGCAGCATGGTTGTGGTAGTCCAAGCCGGCACGTGACTGAAGAACCCCGCCGTGGTCAGGTGGTCGTCGCTGGACGGCGGACTGGGCAGTATACTGGTCATATTCCAGCGCGCTTGCGACAGACCTTCAAGCAGCTTAGCGCGCGGAGCGAGCGGCAACGACTGACTGAACCACTCTCGGCCACTGCGACGTGTGCTCGAAGCGTTTGCTCCCGTTTTCGGGAATGGCGAGAGCACCGACTAGGCGGAGCCTGTGACGTCACGACGCCTCCCCCCCCCTTCCCCCCATGGCGGGCACTCTCTTGCCAGCAGTCCGCCCCGTCATTATGACGTCACAGCAGATCCCGCCCAACTGGAACGCACCGCACGAGCGCGCCACGCGCGACACGCGCGAACCGCTATAGTTGGCGCGGCGGGGGAGCGCGCGAGAATTGCCTCGGGGCGTTTTGATGGCTCGACGCTTTGGTGCGCGCGTTTGTGTTGTTACTTTTTACCGCCGGTTGACCGTGAACAGCTGCCCCTCCAGCCTTTTTATTTCGTTGATTCTTGATTTCTCTTCTTCTTTTTCCTATACTCGCTCGCATTTGTTCTATCTTCGTTTTGTTCCTTCTTCTCCGTGTCCCTTCACAGTTCCGACGGCTACGCGTGGTTCGACGGTTGGCGCGTGCGCCGATACAACTGCAAGCGCGCTGCTTCGTCGGCCAATGGGAGGCGTCCGCGGACATTGCGTCACGGGCTCTCGCGGGCTCTAGGAGGGCCACTGGCAATGAAAATATGTAATTTCGCCCCGCTATTTTGTCTCGAGTCTGGTCGTCTGCGAACCAAACGGCGTCTGCGTGCCTGTACTTCTGTGCTGCTCTTGGGTGCGGAGCTGTAGGGGTGCGCTGGGTCCGACGAAGGACGTCTGGGCCATCGTGATTGATGGGAGGCGATTGAACTGCAATTGGCTGCCGGCGAAGAAACGCGAGACGCCACTCACAGAGTTCCAGACGACTGGGTGTGTCCGTGAGATTTGAAAACTAAACTGCGCCTTCAGGGCTGTTTGCAAAGCGATGACAGCGTTCTCGATTCATTCTCGACAAACTGCTAGCGTTCCAAAAGGCGTACTTGGGATTGGTATCAGCCAATTCAAACTGTATATGCCGATATACTAGGAGATTCTGACTTGTACGAGATTGGCCCGTAACAGACAAGGGACATTGCGCTGGTCAACCTTGGTAGATAACAAATGAAGGCCGCAAACAATTCTAAACTTGGTAAACAAAGTTTCTTAAAGCTTCTTAAACTTTTTCAGTACGCTGTACACACAGGCAGCCATATAACAAATTGCAAATGGAACCTAGTTGCCTAGCGACCAAAATTTAGCATTCACCATCGAAGCTTAAGCTTCGATGGTCAATGCTAAATTGTGCTGACTAAGTAACCAGTGTATTCTACTTCGCTGCTGGTGTAAATGTTCGACAGTGGCGTAATCGTGTTGCCGCCGAAAATTTACACCAGCAGAGAAGTAGAATACACATGGTTACTGCAATATTAGCTGTTTTTTGTCTGTTTGATTTCTGCGCCACCAGGTGGCAGCACAATACAGACCGCTCACGTTTACGGTTCCGGCAAAACGCCCCAACGCCCGGTCCGCCCGCGTTTACCCGATTACCGGACAAGCTAAACCTATCTACTGTCGACGTCTCGCAGCCTCCGAAAACGGGCCGTTACGCTTTCCTTTTACCGCCAGACATGTACACAAGAACTCGATCCACAGTGGCATTGCAGTCGGCACGTAATCAACATTCCCAGCCCCTATATGTATATATATATATATATATATATATATATATACATATATATATATATATATATATATATATATATATACCGCAGAGAAGAAAGGGCGTGTGCGCATAGATCAGCTATAGTATACAGACGTAATGAATGGGCTCGGTTTCATGGTGTCAGCTTCATGTCAGGGGAGGTCGCTTCGAGTCTCAATTTACTCTCTGCATGGTGACGACGAAAGACGTCATTCGTGGAGCACATGTAGATGTTTCCGAACGCCGCACCCGCGGAGTTATATGCACAACTAAAGGAGTCGACTGCGCTAAAGTATGCGACAGAGAGCCCATTCGATCTAGAAATAGGCACGTCGGTAACCGCGACGCTGCTCCTCCATCAAGCTGCTTTACAACTACATGCAGCGGTAAGATGACCGGTTACGCTTATTACGCGCGCTGATCTGCAGTCTCTTCATTTTTTCCCGAGCCATTTCTATAGAATGCCCCGGTCGCTTCTGTGGGAATCGTGCCAATTGCTTACGCATTTTCGGCGATGAGAAATGCAATTTCACATTTCCACCTTCGTGAATCTTTCGCTTGCTCGTATTTCAACGTGACAAAGAGTTTCACATTGATCTATGCTTGGAGTTTTCCCGCTGAGAAAGCCTGCACGTACTCTAAGAACTCCGATATTTTTTTCATGTAATTCAGACTAAAATTATTTAGAGTTAATTGATGCGCCATTCATATCATTTTTGTATGCCAATCTGTGCTAAAGACATACGGAGTCATATAACTGTATACGGAGGATTTTTAGCAACGTACTCTAATTGGGAACCACCAAACAAGATGAGAGGCAGCACAGACACTGGGAGTGGTGGCGTTTGTTTGTAGATTTTGGCATGCACTTTCAGGTATGGAGAATGCTACCCGTGATACCGGATAGTAGTGGAGGACAAAGTTGTAGGCACAGCGCAAGGAAGTCGTCCTTAACTATATCGATAGCGCTGTCAGTCAGTGAGAGCATATCGTTATCGCAGTAAATGAGGTCAAAGATGAAGGAATTTGTCAAGGCTGGTCATTTTATTGCGAGAGCAATTATCCAGACGCTCGAGGCGCCAATAAAAATGCCGTCACTGCAGCTTCGATGATCGTAATGTCACGCTATGGCATGGCCGGTTCGCGTGCGGTAGGTTAAAAGGCTTCGAGTGATGTGGAGTGCGTTTGGCTGCAAAAGCGACGAAGCGCAGCCGACGTACCGTCAACGCTACGCTCAATCGCGTCGGAGGCGGATCTCAAGGCAAGCACCCACGGCTTGAATGAGCGTTGCTCGCATGCCACTAAAAACACACTATAGACGATTTTATATTCGATTCACGCGCACCGCCATCTTGGGCTGTGACACAAACAATTTCGGAGTTCTATGAGAAGTGAAGCGACGTAACATGGTTGTGAAACGCTGAACGCATTTATACAACTATTTTCATGCTTGCGAATCGACTGTAGTAACGTACACTTCGTTGTTTAAGACAAAAAACAGCAGCGTTAACAGCCCAAGATGGCGGCACCCAAACGCTTCCGTAAAAAATTTATAAAGGCCTGCTGAGCTGCTATGTTTATGCACTGGTCTGAGCGATAGCGTGCAGTATAAACGTCAAGCTGACGTTATCTGAAATTTCACTTGCCGCTGACTAAAACGCCGACGTCTAACTGTCATTCTCATCTCGTACACCACCAAATTGCGACCCCTACAACGCCACCTGGCGACACTCGTCATCACTGCAGCGTTCTGAGACGCCTGGTAGCTGCCGCAGGGCGCTGTTCCTACTACACAGAAGGAGTCGTCTTGCGTGCTGCGCCTCGGCAACACGTCGAGCCCCCGTATGATTAGAATACCGTCCTACTGGGCCTATATGCTCAAAGCTAAGCCTAGCCATGCTTGCTTAGCCAGCCACCCTTGCTTAGCCATGCTTAGCCCTTTGGGCGAAACTCATTTTTTCTCCCTGATTATAGCAACAGTTCTTCTTTTTTCTAAATAAGTGTACCCTGTTTTAAGGTTTGTGCAGCGAGGGTGGTCATACGTTCTGAGCTTGATTATTCACGGGGAATTATTGATTCCGGCCAGCCGAGATGTAGCCGAACCCTTCAACTGTATGCTTCAAAGAGTTAAGATCAACAGCAACATGCGAGTGCACGGCTTCCATGCTACGCGGGCTGGTTAGATTTGCGTCGCGATATATTGGTTAGTGTCTTCGCCCCGTGACACACGGCTCTCGATGTCGGCGTGCTTGTACAAGGGTACGACGACGCACGGCATGCACGCAGCGTGGCTGCAGGATATGCGTGCAGTGGTGCACAGGCATTACAATCATGCGCATACAAGCGCTCTTGGGTTACACGGCACTGCAGGCAACTAGCTGGGACGTCGGACTAGGGCGGCCAGCCAGTCTGTGGGCGCGTGCGCGGAGATAGCGTGTGCCAGGCGCGCGAGCGACATCACCTGCTAGACCCCACCGCTTCCAGCCTGCGCCTAGTCTTTCTTCCAATACGCTATTACATGCTGCGCCGCCGTCTCGTGTCCTCCGAATACCTGCTTCCACGGCCAGGTGCTTCGTGCACAGATCATTGCCCCGCGTATCTTAACGGTTCTTGCCACGGCGCAGCGCATAGCGTGGACCGTAAACGTCTCTTTTTAGTAGATGTGCATAAAGGGACACTGACAGGAGCACCAAGTTTGACATTCATGATTCAGATCGTATATTCAGGCAACGCTAGAGAGAAATAAGATGAAAGGGCGGTGAAGTCGATTAGACTTTTTTTTTTAAGCGAAGCTTTATATGTCTGGGCGAAATCGTATGTTGCTAGAAGAAATCGCCTGTCTACAGAAAACTATCATCATCAGCATTGGCTCAAGCGTCGTCGTCTTCTTCCGCAGCTGGCTCGTTGGCGCCCCTCGGGTTGCGCTCGTGCTCGGCACGCACTCGTGCCACTGCTCCCGCGTTCGTCGTCGTCTTCTGCCACAGCTGGCACCGTTGCCGCTCATCATTACAGCGTAGAATTTAACGTTTCTTCTACCGTCGTAATGGGGAGGCCGCGTTTACGGGGGTATGAGCCATTGCTTAAGGTGTTACGAGCCATTCATTGTCTTACGTGACGGACAGATTTAATTTTGAAGCAATTGATTTTCGAAGAATCGCATGCGACAATAGCTGACGAATGCTGCTAACCACGCCGCCGAGCAAACTCTGGACATCGAACGCAAGCGACACCGGTGGACTGAGGGCATACCGTCAGTGACGTCGTTCTCTGCGTCACAGCCGAACGCGTGTGTAACGTCATAATTGAAAAATACTTTAATGAACCCTCGGGATTAACCCAGTGATGAACACTGGGGCCACACGTTTTCAGCTTCGCTGGTTAACGATCTTCACGGAGTAGAAGCGGGAATGTTTTTGGTTTGCTACCCTACGCGAGGGAAAGAAATTTGGGGGAGGAAAAGAAGGAGAGAAAGAAACAAACGAAGGAAGAGAGAAATCAGAGAAAATATTGAGGCTGTAGCTTCATCCGCAGGTGCACACCTAAAGTGGTAACGAGAGCGCAGAAAAGTCCGGGAGGCGCAGGAAAAGCCACAAATGAGTGGCACTGCAAAAATACCTCACGTTCACGTTTCTCCATTACTCGCACAATAGAAACAGCTTGATAAATACAAAGCCAGATACATTAATTTGTGTGTATACAAGCAGTGTACAAAAGCTAAGACAGGTTATACGTTTACGATAACGCGACTAGGTGAACTAGTTGCATGTTTGAAAGTAACCGGCGTCAACGCGAAACGCAGCTTACAAGACAACACATGACACTGCGCTGAATACCAGCTGAAAGGATCATTGCATCGTGTGTGTTTTATAAACCTTAAAAGGCAAAGAAAATTAAATAAGGCAATAAAGACAAAGTCGGGCTCCTAAGTGGCATAGAGAAATATCTTATACCTGTGCGACTGCTACTGCATAGTGTCATGTAAGCTGTATGCTATCGTGAACCTTGCGTGATTCTAATTTCTGTTTCGGCTACCTTTTTTCGCGCTCTTTTAACGCGTAAGGGCTAGTTGCTTCCAAATAGGTTTAGCTTAAGAAATCCACTTCACGACCCAATATTCACTGCATGACCCAAGACCCAGATTCACTGCATGGCCCCTATAGTCGCCCTCATGTCCTTATACGACGACATCTGCACAGACAAATGTTTTATGTTCAGTGTCAAGTGCCAAGTAACATCAATGAAAATAGAATTCTCTCGGCACTGATGTCACCAGTATGCCAGACCGCGAGTGAGTTTAAGCTTACCGCGTTTAGCATGTCCGTGAAACTACGGTATATTAATTACCCATGGATGCCGTACAGGAAAGTTTCCCAGAGGCTTTTGGCTGGGGCCCATGTGTAGATCTTATTAAAGTTCTTAACGAAAAGGATGACGTTCATAGCGTAGTCAAACTTAATACCGTTGGGGAGGCGCTAAAGGAGGGGGGGGGGGGGGGGCGACACACCCAACCTCCTCCACCACTTCCGAGATCCTGGTGATGGGCAACAAGTAAAACATTTTTTTTTTCTATAACTAAATGTGGCGTTTTTATAAGCTTGAACAACTCTTTTCAGCAACAACAAAAAAAGATATGTGCTCCTCTTCTAGTTACAATTACGTTCGCTGAGTATTTCCTGCAATGCGAGCTACTGCTGGTTGTGGTACTGTCGGTTGTGTATTAACGCTCCATGATTGCGTTTGTCAACGATACGACACAGCGGTAGTGTGTACAGTCAGTGTCGCCGCTCGATTCTCGCGAGGGAAAGATACAAAACTTTTTTATTGCCGTCTTAAGAGAAAACGTCGAGCTAATTCTCGCGATCAAAATAACCTCTCGTACGCAACTTTCCATCCGCCGAAGCGCTGCTCTTGCTTTCGCTGTGCTGCACGCAATTACCGAGGCAGAGAGTGGCGACGGCTCCTTGCACGGAGGCAGATCCGGCGGCTACCTGATCGCGCGCCGTGATAGGCACCGTACACTGCGTGCACTGCAGGGGGTCGCGAGTGCCGGTAAAAAAATAGAAGAGACAAGAGGCGTCTAGCGCGACGAGACGTGGAAGAAAGAGGGGTCGCTTTCTGGTTGTGGCGGGCGGCAGAACCGTAAAAAGATCGCTGACCTCCCCCGCTGCCCCCCCCCCCAGCACGCCTCGCTACACACCCCCCCCCCCCCCCAACCCTCCCCAACCCCCACTCACCCCCCAATCCCTACATGCTTACGCCGCTCCGCTGGGCCCCAAGAATGGGCTGATTTTCTGCATGAAGAATCGCGCTGTACAGGCACACCACGAAAGGGCTCCTTTGTAGCGTCGTTGGTCTTTTTCGTCGCGTGGGTTTCACGCTCTCGTGCATAGGGAGTTTTCGCGTACCGCTGCCGCTCTACTTTTTGCCGGCGTCGATTCGGCCAGCTGCCCGCTTTCCAAGTGCTGGACCGGACGCGTCCTGTGGACACTTGACGTGATTCAGCTGTAGCACGCCATATAGGCTGGCAGGTGAAGAAGACAGTAGCGCTAACTGCACTGCGGGGGCAGCGGTGCACGAAAACTCTCTTATCAGTGTGCGCCTGTCTCTGTACCGACGCGAATGCTTGCCTATAGCCGCCCTCCTGTGCAGGTCAGACCCCAGGTAGAGTACGTTATCGATTGTGTGTTTACGAGAGTGTTTTTTCTATCTCTCTTTCTCTCTTTGACAAATGCGGGCCTCGCTCGGGACACTGTTTCAAGAAGAAACGTTTCTTTCTCTCTCTTGACAAATGCGAGAGTGCGGGAATGTTTGCGCGATTGGTCTTGTATGGTCTCGTTCAAATGAAACACGAGCAAGCATAAGTTGTTCGTCGCCACGCTCTTCCGATGCAAAAAGGTAGCAGTGTGTTGTGTCAAGTTTGGTCTAGTGTGTGGTGTCTTTGATTAAATGGGTTTCGATGAGGCAAGCTTTGCTGTGCAGGGGTCATTTTCCAACTTGTCAGTACTTTGTCAAAATCAAAATTATAAGACTGACAGAGTCTATATGTTCTAGGACGTTCTCTTCTCGACATCCCACCGTCACTTAACAAATTGCATGGCAGCGCCGCCTTTCGGCTGAAGTGGTCGCTGCACATAAATGGCACTTCACGGTGATTCCCGAGATAGATTTTCGTAACCCAAGCTACTATCAGCGTCTTTATTATAGAACAATGAGTGAAGGTGTGTTTCTCAAGGAAAGTCAACAGCGTGGATTAGAGAGCTACCGGGTGCAGCCGATATTCTTCGCGTATAGTTGGCATTAAGAGAGGGAAATATAGCTCGGCAGGCCATGTAACGCGTAGGGCAGATAACTGGTGGTCTATGCTAGAGCTGCGGAATGGGTGCCAAGCATAGGGAGGTGCAGTCAATGACGGCCGAGAATTATAGGTGGTGTGATGAACTTACTCAATTTGCAGATGTAACTTTGACTCATCTATCGCAAATACAATGGCGATTGGAGATCGCTGGGAGAGGCCTTGGTCCTGCAATCTATACATCAAAATAGGCTAATGATAATGATATAGGGAGAAAACAAAATCGGGTGTTTCAACGAGGTCATACAAATACCACAGAACAAGAGCCGCAGCAGTAGCAGCTTGAAAGAGCCTAGACACGTGGGCAACGCACCGCGCCTTTCATTACACTCAACAGGGTGCCGTTGTTTATGGGAGGTGTCACCATATTGTATTTGGTCTGCACGCTTTAGAGCTCAAGCGCTGATAAATCGTTTGACGCCTGCGCGCAGTGCAAACAGAGTCTGTCTAAATGGAGATTAGCGAGGGCACGGCTTTTTCGGCTGCGTGCGCACAAGACAGGAGCGTGAAAGTGAAAGACAGCGGGTACTCATGGCTGCACCGTAGAGCTCCGTACACGCTACAACTAAAGTCGCAGGACTGTTGACGTCAGAGCTGGTTGCCTTGTCGAGGGTGTAGCTCGCTGACGTCACTCATACACGCTCCTCGTTCCTTTTTTTTTTTCTTTTCGTCATACATGATTGATGCCTTGTACGGGATACCGGAACACTGGAGAGGTGAACGGTAGTCCCGGTAGCGACACGTCGTGACGCTACGCTCTTGCCCGATACGTTGGAAACGCTTTAAGTGGAACTCTCGCTAAACGCGACATACTGACCAATATAAGATATGTAAGCTATTTGCAGTGCAACGCTAATTAGTGCTCAGTCTAGCAGTAATATGTACAGTCGCCACCATACTTAACCCGTACACGCCTTGACACCCCTTTTTACTCCTCCTGCATGAGGCGGCTGGAGATTTCTGGTAGAGCTGCCTTAAATGGCGGCTAGCTTAATGCAGCTTCCTTACAAAGAAGTCCGTGTTCGCTTCTTAAACCCTATGCCCGTTAATGTTAAACCTCCATAGATACTTATAGTTGGCGTAGAATAGGTTCAATGCAGAATTGCTCATACTCAGTGGTACACACCGATTGACCCAAGTAGGTACGACGGTTGGCTTTTATTCTTTATTCTGTATTCAGAGATTACACTGCATTGCCCGAAGGCGCTAAAGCAGGGGCATTACAGCATTGACATAAACAAATCTTCATTTTTACAGCACACTTGCACTTGAGACAACTTGTTTCACTCTTTAACGGTTCTATCAAAAAAGGATTTTGAGAATAGGTCCTTTAACCAGGTTCACCCAGCAAAACGGCGTGGTGCTCTACCCATTTTACCTAGAGACCCATGTTGGTGGTAAAGAGGTTAGGTGCTGCCATAGCGACATAGACATATACCGCAAGCCAGGGTAACTTCCCAAAGAATGCTAATAGCATTTAAAAAGTTCGAATGCTATTCAAGCTCTGGTTGACGTCGGTAAAAGACAATGTCTTCGTGAGCGAGTTCTGGGTGTGAATGGGGTGTATAAGCCATACATAATTCGTTCTGAGAGGCCCGCAGCATTTCTAATGAAAGATTCTGCGTCTTCGACTGCAGCGTCTGCCGCTTCTACACCGGCGGATACTGCTTACGTCGCGGCCGCGCGGCCGCCATATCTTGACATGGATCTGCAACGTGGGCTAAGTGCGCGCCCGCGCGGGCCTCATCTTCAAAGTGATCTGCGATGTGAACAGACGGTATAATGCCCCGATTACATAACATACGGTAGAATGCCCCGGTGCTAGAAAAGGCGCGCCGCACACCGGAGCAATGCAGCTTGCACAAAACGAAGTCTGCGCCCACAGAATGCGGGCTACTACTTTACGCGAAGCTGTTGTTGACTTTCTACATTGACGCCACTCATTCACGGTTTTAATAACAAACGAACCGAGCGCACTGCTCGTTGAAAGTATATAAAGAATGCTTCACAATATCACTAAAGTGACCCACTTTACGGACAGTGTGGTTCTCGCATCGCGCTTTGTAGGACGCTGGTCCTACAAGATCTGGGCTCGTATGCAGAAAAGCCAAGCTCTTACGTTAGAATTCTTCGTCAGAGCAAACATCCAACCCTGATGCTGGACATGTTATTAGTGACGCCAACGGTAATACGAGCTCTTACGCAGGAAAATCTTTGCGAATTCGGATTCTGAATATGTTACAGTAACCGGCCCATGTTTCTACCTTATTGAAGTTGTCTTCTTGGCTTTTTGGTGTGTGCCTTCCAGTGTACGTTAAGAAACACCAATCCCTACGAGATAGCGGAATTGTAAGTCCTGCTTCTGTGTGCGTGCCGAAGTCACCGAAAGCAGTCCCTCTCTTTTTTAATACTTTCCTATATTGCTTCGCCCCTTTGGTACCTGCAACTGCTCACAGCGCAACCGGCGGGTCTTGCGTAAGTCTATATCGAGTGGCCATCCTGCTTCTCCATCAGTTGTGCGCGAAGGGTTCGACGACCTGGCCTAAAAGCCGAGTAAAAAAAAAACGGAATACATGTCGCTTTTCGGTTGCACCGCTGTGCGCCCTGGAGAGGTGACAAATCTTCTTGCGCAAAGCAGATACGGGAGACAAATACACAACACTTCGCTCACGCTTTGCGTATCTCGACCGTTGCACGTTCGTGACAGCGAGATACGTGACGAATGGAAGACGAAAATGTCCCCCCGACGCGGAACTGCCGGATAAGTGATAACGCGACACAGCTTCACACCTAAGTGGACCGTGACGAAACCGAGGCTTGTGGCGAGTCTCGTAAATCACGCATGTCTTCCGAAAGGGGGGCCGCTGATAGTCAGATAGCCCAACGCACCGCCTGGCTCTGCAACTCCTCTGTCTCACGATAAAGCCGGGGACAACTTCCGGAACGCCCGTGTTTAGCTGCAGTGGCAGAAAGGTGTACGCGAAGGCAGATTATTTCGTTCGAGATGATTGAAAGTCCAACATCCTTCGCGCTTGTGTGAACAGGGACCAGCATTTGTGACCCTGCGACGTATTAGTCAGTGCGTTAATAGGTTTTGTGCTGATAATACGAACACATTCTCAGGACGGGTCCATCTACACCGATAGGTATACACGAAGATAGACTAATGCTTCACGTTCTGTTTTTGAGCCTCTCTCCTTTTGTATATGCATACCTACGCTACGCCTATGGAAAGGTGTTTCTCTGATTTTTATGATTGCTACGCTGGTGTACTAGAGAAGCCGTCGACGTGAGAGATGCTGGCTGCTCTTTCCCTTGTGGCCTCCTGGCGGAAAGGGGGAGAGAGTGGGGGGGGGGGGGTTAGGAAGATGCCACTTCAGCAGCTGCAGCCCAATGAATAATTGGCTTCTTGTATGGCGAAGACACCACGCAAGAAATTGAAATTGATTGCAATGGAACTGAACGTTAAGAGAGTTAATTTTGCATTCATTCATGACCTTTGATTTAGTGGTAATCATTCAATTTGGCTTCATTCAGTGCACTTCCTTGTTCCATCTGTGTGTATCCTATCTTTGCGCGCGCTGCATTTCAACAATGATGAAGTAAACATTTAAGGCGAAAGCCTTAGGTGTCCACGTTGGTGGGTGACCTTGCGCCGTTATACGCCGTTATATAAACGGCGCCGTTATACGAAAAATGGCCAACGCCGCAAAAAGTGAAAAGACGTCAAAAATGCTCGGATTGACTTCACATTTCTTGGGGAAGTTACTGTAACCAAAGTAAATGTGTGGCTTTGAAAATAAAATTTGGTACATTTCGGTCTGGGTGGGAATTGGGAATCGAACCCGGGCCTCCGGGGTGCGACACGAGCGCGCTTCTCTGAGGCCATGGCTTGTCCACGGTTCTGGCGCACTAAAGGTGTGCCTAGTACGTGTGTGTTTGCACACGTCACGTCGCAGCCATCACGCTGTTTTCGAACACGCGTAGCGAATTATGTAGGCCCCCCATATATATATATATATATATATATATATATATATATGAGCGGATGTGAGGGTGTACGCGCTACACTGGTCCCCGCCTCACGAGCGCCCCCCCCCCCTCCACGGGAAGGTGACTAAGCCCTGCTCTACTCTATCTTCATTAACTCTACCTTGAATTAAGAGAGAGTTAACGAAGGCACTCGAACCCACGACCTTTGCTGGGAGAAAACAAGTAATAGGAAGTGATGCATTCGAATGAGAATGTCAAGTAATTTAATTAATGTCTCGTAAGTGCGCAGGCCTTCGTCTACGTCCTCTATAGCGTATGCTAAAGTGACTGTGATCTTTTATGAAAACGATAGAGCCGGCGTTCTCGTGTATGTCGCCCGCAGCTAGATGGGTGGTTTCCTTATTCCGGAATGCCATGGCCCTCGGCTGTCCGACTTGCTCGGTCCACGAGTCGTCGCTGGCCTTCCGGTTCAGCGCTGGTCAACTGGTTCTCCCATTAACCAAAAAAAAAAGACTTACCCGTTCAAAGCAATAAAAATGACGACATCATATTAAAATTAGTGGCATTGAAATACAAAAGATCAGAACAGGCTCTCGAACGACTTCTGGATATAGGGAATGGAGGAAAGAAATAACGACACCTCTCCTTACGTTTCCCAGACACCAAGGCCAAGTAGCAGTCAAAACATTTCGCAATGCTTGTCTGATGTCACTCACTTCTGAATTCAATGGTATTTCCGGTTAGCACGTTTTCCTTGTTGATTCCTGTTCTTCTGCAATCTCGTGAAGAACAAATTCCCTCGAGTCTTACTGTGCACTGCGATACACAATTTAATTTTTATCAAACCTTACTTGCATGTATCTTCTACGTTTCCAGCCGCTGACGTCAAAACATAAAGCCATGTTTGACAGCTAGAAGAATAAAAGACCTAGAAGTTTATTTCACGTGCAATGCAGTACATGAGGAGAGAGAGAAAAAGCTGCTTTTAGGCAGCTTGACGAAACTCTAACGCCCTGTACCTTGGACATGGGTCAGCATTAGGTCACATACCTACTGTTTGATACGTCACATGGTGAACTGCCTACAATTAATTGAAATGGACAAACGTGCAAGCTATAATGACATTGAAGAGAAGTGCAAAAAAGTTACAATAAATATCTGGTATATAATTTCACACGATTCATGTCATGGTACACAAATAAAGAAATTCAGCTCCCTCGGGTCCTCGGTGTCACCCACTTCCGCCCTGAACAGCATGTTCGGCTAATACGTTCTCCCTGTTTATACGTATACTCCAACAGTCCCGTGAAGAACACGTTCTCTTGAGTCCTACTGTGCACTGCAATAAACGACTTCCTTTTAAACGAACACGACTGCCATGAATCTTCCATCTTCCCACGTTTCCCGGCTGCTGAGGTCACATAAAAGTCAATAGATTAGGCCATGTTTGACTGGTGCCCGCTACTTCCGTATTCAGCGGCAAGTTCGGCTAATATGTTTCCCCCTGGTTATACGTATATTCCGGCAGTCCCATTAAGAACACGCTCCCTCGGGTCCTACTGTGCCCTGTAATAAACGGTTTCCGTTTAAATGAACATGGCTTGCATGACATTACATCTTCCTACGTTTCCCAGCCGCTGAGGTCACGTACAAGTCAATACATTCAGCCATGTTTGACAGGCGCCTCCTACTTCCGTATTCAACGGCAAGTTCAGCTAATACGTTTCCTCCTGGTTATACGTATATTCCAGTGGTCCCGTGAAGAACACGTTCCCTCAGAGTGCGCGGCGATAAGCGATTTCCTCTTAGGCGAACATGGATTGCATGTATATATATCGTACGAGGCTTCCGTTGGCAAACAAATTTGGGTGCATTTGGCTTCCCATTCTCCTCTTCTACATCAGCATGTTACGATAACGTGCATTACCGGCGAGTGCGCGGCGTGATTTGCGATCGAGCTAGAGCATCGGGACGCCTGGACACGTTCGGCTGCAGATTGCAGTCGCGCGCTCTTTCGTATGCCGCTGCTTTCACATGCAGCGCACGCTTACAGGTTTTGGATGGCTCGGTATAGCCCCGACGGGCAACCATGTACTTCGGCACGCCGGTGTTGTTGCCACCGCTTTGGGAAACCGAATAAATGGAGGCACTTGTGGCCACCGGGGGGCTAAAGCGAGCTCCTGCCGCGAAATTTGTAACTCGTGTACCCGCAGTGTGTTTGTCACGGAATGGGTTTATATAGATGCGCCCTTTCGGAATGCATGCGCCACCAGTTGGCAGAGTTAGATCACTAAGTGGAGCTGAGGACGGTGGATTCTGTACGGCTTTCAATATGCACGTAGGTTAGGGTTAGGGTAAATTTAGTTAGGTTGGGTGTCTTGTGCAGCTTAACATTTTCTTTTCTATTTGTTGTTATTGCTTTGTACGCCTTATTTTCCCACCACGACTATTTTAGCAACTTGTTCAGCTTTCTGCCATTTCAAATGTACTTAGGAAGTGCTTCACTAAACCTTCGTTGTAGAGCCTGTGCAAGGCTAGCTATTGTCACGAAGATAATTATATGGCACGTTCTGTCGCTGATCGCTAGGTTGCGGCTGGACTTGCTGCCGCGGTGGTCGCCATATTTTCACGAGAGCATAATCTGAACAGCTCGTCTAAATTCAATTTCTACAGATTCGCGGGCTTCTTTCCCGCTCTGAAAACCACTTTTATGTAGCACATATTAAGCAACAGAAAGCTGTATCGGGAGTTTCTCATGTTGCTTCACAATTTTCTCATTTACGCTTTTCATCTAGTTATAATAGTTGAGAATTTGTGGAATGATTAATTAATTAAGACAAAATACGTAACCAGGCGAAATGCTAAAAAATAATAATCTGAATATCTCCAAGCGACGGCAAACAACATTACCTTGGTTCTGTCCAGCTACGGGGCATTTTCAAATTTTCAAATCTTGGTGCATGATAGTTGGTACACCCTCTTTATAGAATGCGTTACTTGCACAGCTGCTTGAAATGAGAGGCAAGGATAGGTCTGGTTTCATAAAAAAAAAGCTTTCTCTTCCTTTCTCTTTCTCTGGACTAGGAATAACACGTCTTACAGCTCACCTGCGCGTCTAACGTGGGCTGAGGGCGCACAGAGGTGGAAAGAGCTACATAGACTTCGGAAGCCTCTGTGGCAAGGGACGTGAGGTGTTCGACTCCACGGCGTCGTATGCGTCGTCTCGCTGATAAGGTAAATGAAGGCTTGCCTTTCTATGCGCCAGACAAGGCGCGCTTTGGCGTGAGAACTTTCTCATGACACGAAGCACGCCCAGGCCTTCATGGAATAGTTTTTCTAAGTGCTGTTCTTTTATGGTATTATTTAATTCGAGCTTGAAACATGAAGTTTTGATAAGAACTTCGTGAAGCTGTTCTTGATCCTCCGGTATCGATCCTCCGCCACGGAGGCTTAGTGGCTACGGTGATGTACTGTTTTTTTTCCCCCGATTTGAAGAATACAACTAAAAAGACAAGTTGGGGTAAACCCGCACCACCAATAGGTATAACGGGTATAAAGCCAATTAGAATATAAATGAAGAGGGGTTGCGATAGCAACCCAATAGCAATTTGTAGAAACAAGCCAATTAAAAGAAAGAAAAAAAGTTCGGAGGCAAGACTCACTAAAAACCGTGTGATACAAATGATTATACTATCTAACTACCCAAACACAACTAAACTAAACTACTTTAACAGCGTTCAGACAAAGAAGTTCGGAAGTAAACTGCTGAGTACCATGTCAAGGGTTCGATTACCAACCGCAGCGGCGAAAACGCTTGAGTACGTTGCTGTGGGTGCAACGTTTGAGAAACCCAGCTTAAAAGGATCCCCAGGTGTATGTGGTTTCTTATGAACCGTTGCGCTTCAATTCGTTTTTTTTTCGGTGCATTAACCCTTTGTGGACGAGTATTGCCTGCAGCAGACATACCAGAAACATTTTTCCCCTCTTGCTGAGTCTCGGTATCGAGCACGAAGTTTCTAGCTAAATGCGTTCGGCCAACACTGAGTGACAGTCAGCAAAATCATCATTTGCTGGCTTGCAGCAGGAACAAAGGACGTTGAAGACGAAGTTTGGTACGTGACTGAATCGCTTTCTCTTGAAAGGCTGGTCAGAGGAGACAGGCCGATTCAGGATCTCCGGATGTAGTGGTGCTAAACAAGTTACGTAATTGGTGGCCTGGGGTGAAGCCCACTTCCAGTTTTCGGCCTGGTGTTTCCCCCTTATTGCTGAAAAAGTTTGCGCAAAATCTTTTCTTTTTCTTTCTTACTTTCTTTTTCATTGATTACGCCTATGTTCCATGTGTTTTCCACATTGGGGTAGAAAATAATAATTCCTTTTTCTCGGGTGCTCATATGACTCGTTAGTAAAGGGTAACGCGCGCTGTAATGCACTATTTGTGACATGGGCTTTCACCTTTATACATAAACTATACTTTCTAACAATCTGAAGTGCTTTTTAGGTCGCCGCTATACATTTGCCCACAGAGTTTTCTAAACAAACTACAAGAAGGAATCGTGGCTCTAGTACGAGAACTGCAGGCATGGCGCTTCAGCCAACATGGAAATAACGGTTAGTGCATGAATTTCCCTAAGTTCGCCCTTCTGGCTTCAAACGGCTTTGTGTCAATGCAAACTGTTCGATTTCTTCAAAACAGTGCGTTATAGAAAATTAAAAATTAAATTGTGAGGTTTGACGTGCCAGACCCACGACCTGATTGTGAGGCACGCCGTAGTGGGGGACTCTGGAATAATTTGCACCACCTGGGGTACATTATCGTGCGCCTAAATCAAACTACACGGGTGCATGTTTTCGCATTTCGCCCCCATCGAAATGCGGTCGCCATGACCTGCGCAAGAACGCACGTCTGAAGCCACCAATATGAATATTCGCCAAATCGATGTACTAATCATCATTACCATCGCATAGCCGAACAACCGCACCACCCGAGTTTTTGTCTTGTAACATTTACAGCAAATTCCATGCAATTAGAAGTGTTAGATGTTACAATGTAAGGATGGCTTTCCGACCACGGCATGGATTCAGAATTTCTTTCTTTAGCTGTTTCGGGTATCGTGGATTGCGTTTTATAGTATAGTTTTTGAAAGCTATGGTTTCCCATTTTCCCAGTGCTAGGTAGCAACGCCAAGCCGCACGCAATCATAGACTACCCACCTGCAAAAGTAACACTTACTTACCGACTCGGCCGTCTATACAAAACGGGTTCTGAGACCCCTGCACCTCAATGCGCACGTGCTGATAAGTTCAGCACGTAGCTTGAGATGCGAGCATATATATATACTATTATTGGCCGTCTGTCTTCTAGACTGCGCGCTGGTTGTCAGTTAGAGTTGGAACGCTGTTGGTGGCCCGCGGGCTAGTCCGATATAACCGATACGTTCCAGCGGTGACACCTTAACTACTCGTAGGCACGCAGGCCTTCGAGAGGCTTAACGTTCATAAACATGTCATTTCCTGAACGCTTGCAGCCGTATAGTAGAAGGAAGCATATAACACAAATTTGAATTGGCTCTTTACGTATGCATATAAAACGGCTATATTTATGCAGGGCTTTTTTCTTATGTGTTATAGGAAAAGCTGGAGCTTACACCTGCTTAATGTACAAGCTTTGCCCGCATCCAACGCGTGCAGGTCAGTTCTTGGTCGTTTGACATATGTCCGCCGTTTATGTATAGTATATACAAATGCGTGTAGTTCCAGCATGTGCATTTTTATCGCTTAGGCACAGACACGACATCGCTCTCCAGATTGTGCGCATGTATATATTTTATTCAACACATCCACTTATATTATTGGGAAATTTAGCTTTATTTCATTAAGCAACTTCACAAATTTCAATAGAAATTTGAAATAAACTGGAGAAGACGGCTGACCTAGCTGTTCCAAAGAAAGAGAACTGAAGCTCTGTAAAAATGTATCCAGTCTTCTTTTAGAATTATTTGATGTTATTGGGGAAGAGCTGCTGCAAGGATTTCACAATTTTTTTATGTCTGGCAGAGTTCCAGACTGCTTGTTAGTGACAAAACATATGCAAAATAATCCTGGAACGTCCCGCAATTAAAAATTTTCTACTATATTTCAACAACCAAATTATTTATGTTGTTCTTAAATCTAGTAAAAAGGACCCCGATGTCCCGTCCACAATCATATATAGTCATATGGGTTTTCGGACTAGATCATATTGATCACATAAAATTTTAGATACAGGGCATAAGGGACCATACGGGTTTATCAACGTCCTATTTTTATGTCTACTGCAGGACGAAGGCCTCTCCCTGCGATCTCGATTGCAATTACCCCTCCCCTGTCTTGCCCAAGCGGATTCCAATTTGCGCCTGCAAATTTCACAATTTCATCTCCCCACATAGCTTTCTGCCGTCCTCGACTGCGCTTCCCATCCCTTGGAACCCTTTCTGTAACTATAATGGTCCACCGGTTATCTACCCTACGCATTACATGTCCTATCCAGCTCCATTTTTTCCCTTAAACTAGAATATCGGCTATCCCCGTTTGTTTTCTGATCCACATCGCTCTCTTCCTGTCTCTTAACGTTACGCCTAACATTTTTCGTTCCGTCGCTCTTTGTGCAGGTCCTTAACTTGTTCTCGAGCTTCTTTGTTAACCTCCAAGTTTTTGCACCCATATGTTAGCACCCGTAGAATGCAATGATTGTACACTTTTCTTTTCAACGACAGCGGTAATCTCCCAGTCAGAATTTGGCAATGCCAGCCGTATGCACTCCAACCAAATTTTATTCTTCTGTAGATTTCCTTTTCATGCTCAGGGTCCCCTGTGAGCAATTGAACTAGATAAACGTACTCCTGTACAGACTCTAGAGGCTGACTGGCGATCCTGAATTCTTGTTCTCTTGCCAGGCTATTGGACAATATCTTTGTCTTCTGCATATTAATCTTCAACCCCTCCCTTACACTTTATCGGTTAAGGTCTTCAAGCATTTGTTGAAACTCATGCCCAGTGTTTATGAAGAGGAAAATGTCATTTGCAAACCAAAGGTTGTTGAGATATTCGCCGTTGATCCTCACTCTTAATAAGAGCCTTCCCTTCAAATAGCTTGAATACTTCTAAGCATGCAGTGAATAGCATTGGACAGATTTTGTCTCCTTTTCTTGATAAAAAACTCTACTCTTCTTGTGGGGTCCTTGTAGATATTTGCCAAGATAGTCACGTATGCCTCCTGTACTCCTTGATCACGCAATGCCTCTATCACTGCTGGTATCTCAACTGAATCAAATTCTTTTTCATAATCTATGAAAGCCATACAGAGAGGCTGATTGTATTGCGCAGATTTCTCGATTACCTGATTGATGACATGGATGTGATCCATTGTAGAATACCCCTTCTTGAAGCCAGCGTGTTCTCTTAGTTTATCGAAGTCAAGCGTTGCTCTGGTTCTATTATATAGTTATGCTAAGTATATGTCTGTATTGTTTTCGACATTGCCGTTCGAACCACCGCTATTTTCCCTCCCTGATATTTTCCTTGACTTCGTTGTCTGTTGGCGTTATATGATCGTTATATATATATATATATATATATATAGAGAGAGAGAGAGAGAAAAGGACAATGCTTTAATAAGATGGGATCCCTTGCCAATTTTACAATCACCGATACCCGATGAGGTAATTTCAAGATGGTTTACAACAAAACGACACCGCGTACCACATGACACGGCTCGACAGCGGCAGTAAATAGATAGACAATGCAGATGACAGTGAGGTGGCGACATTCTCTTCTTTTCTAGCTCCTCCTCAAACAACTCCCGCCAAAAGCTGGACGTTTTGCGTGGTGGGCGCTGTATACTGTTCCTGCGTGTTTTGAGCAGCAAATACATTTATACCCACAATGTGAGACCAGCGCGTCTCCAAGTTCTCAAGCTTTTCACGCAGGCTTTTCACGCAGGCATACGCTGAATGCCACCTTAACCTTTTTCGTGCGGCCTTTGCACCGCTGCACACATTTATGCCGGAGCCCTCCCGACCAAAACCGCGTACCGCACCATGCATAGTAATAACTGGTTTCCGAGCCATTATAGGTGGCCGCGATCGGCTTATGTCAATCCATCACTTTCCGCAGGGTTGGTGGCGTGGGGGGGGGGGGGGGGGGTATACAGGGAGAGGGGTGTTCCCCAGCGCTGCACCACCACCACCCCTCCTTCCAGTCGCCCCCCCCCCCCCCCCCCCTATAGTTTTTCTCAGCACTCAACCTGCAGCTCTGCATCGCTGTTCCAAGCTACTACGGCGTGGAAAGCGCAAATGCAGCACGGATATTTCGGCTACCTGGGCAGGCGAGCTGCATGTGCGAGAGTTTCGAGCATGCGCAAACGCTTCAGTGTGAAATGTGGCCGGCATTTAAAAGCTGCACCGTTAGCCGGGTACACCACACGCTGCGGCTTTACAGAGAAGGCCTACGTATTTTCTTGCTGTTGCTGCTGTTCAGCCATCGAGAAACAGCAAAAATGGTGCTTGAACGCCTCAGCACACCCACGAGGTCCAAATGTATAACCAAACCTTTGGTGTGCATTCCCCGTGCACTTTGCGGACTTCCTGAATGTGCCCCATCACAATAATTTTGTGCAGCACACTGGAAGCTGCAGGCCTTTTTAGCCACAGAAGACGGCGAACGGCTCCGAGTTAGCTTGCGTTCGCGCCAAACAAAACATATACTGAAAATGTCAATCCATAAAGGACCGGGAGGACCGTAAGGCGGTTTACGCGTGTTTCTCCCGGTCCATCGACATGACGCTGAAATATTAACGTTGACTATACCGTTGACACCTCCTGCGTGACTGCCCATGATACGAATTAAGATGACGGGTTTTCCGTTCGGACACTTTCGGGGTAATAGAAGAATCGCGTTTTACAGAAGAGGAGGTCCTGGGACCGTGGCCTTGTGCGTCTATACGACGTAAAAGCTGCAATGAAGTCTCCGTTTCTTGAGCAGCACCAGCCTATATATGACCACTTGTGTTGAACTGAAGGATGAACGCTTCATTGTGTGTGTGTGTGTGTGTGTGTGTGTGTGTGTGTGTGTGTGTGTGTGTGTGTGTGTGTGTGTGTGTGTGTGTGTGCTGTGAACTTCACACCTTTCAGTATACTTTCACTCTTGCCCAATGCAAGGTAGCCAACCAGCCTCAGCCTGGTTAACCACGCGGCTTTTCCTTTATCACCTCTCGCTATCTCTATTTCCACTATACTCCGCCTGGGGGGTCCTGTTCACCCGATCCTGGTCTGCAGGCGTGCCCTGGAGTGGGTGAACAGTATTGGGTTGCCCTGCAGACCAGGGCAACCAATGAAGATCCTTGGATCATGACCGTACGCGTCGATGTCAGAGAAAGTCACGAAAGCGTTGTTGCAGTACTTTAAGTCGACAGGTCTCGGCGACCGTTTGTATAGACTTGGTGCGAAACCTTCAAATGTGTGCGAAACTTTGCTCTCCCCCAGGTTCTCTCTCTTTTCATCCCTTTACCCCCTTCCACCAGTGCAGGGTAGCGAACCGGGCGTGCGTCTCTTTAACCTCCCTGCCTTTCTTTCATTCTATATCTCTATCTCTTGAATTAATTAATTAAAAAAATGGCACAGTTTCGCCCTAAGGGCGAAGCAATGAATGCGATAGCAACACAGCAATGTCATACGAAGTAAGGTGAGCGGCTTTGGTAGCAATATGAATTGTAGTAAACATGAGCTGATTAAGTAAGCAGGTGTGCTGCGGCGTAAGTAGACCGACATGAAGAGAGACTCGATGACCACGAGAAGGCGCGTGTGAAACGGTGGTGTTGATGAGAAGCGCTTCCCGTGGGCAGCGCGTGCGAAGGGACACACCTGTAGCGCTGCACTGCCGATCCGGGCAGCATTGCGTGTGTAGCGTGCGTTGGAAAATGTGGCCCGACGATTACGATCTGAATGAACAAGCATGGTGTGAGCGCGCACAAACAAACATGAATAGATCACACTGAATGACTGCAGACAACGACTGTCAAAACGCTGGCAGCAAGCGCATATACGCCGCAGCGGGCGAAGGTATGTGCGGTCTATCGCTTCAACGGAAACTGAGCGGCGAATGCACTTAAAGGTCAGAGCCGTGTGGAGATAAGAGACGGTGCGAGCGAGCGACGAGCGCGGTTGTTGGCAGAGAAGTGCTAGACATGACCATGAATGAATGGAATGAATATGAATGAATGAATGAATGACCATTGAAGTCGAACGCCTTTACAACGAAGTGTTTGGGGCCTACGACATCATTCGTTATACCTGACACTTCGTTCTAAAGGTATAGCACCGCACAGCTCACAGTAAAACGAGACAATTATTCCTTTGTTATACAGGTTATTTCGTTATAGGGGCGTTCGTTGCAGATGCGCTCGCCTGTATACCGTCTCTTCAAACACGTGGGTCTGAAAGCATTGCGCGCAGAACTCAGCTGGTTCAAGCCAAATCTCTGGTAAAAATGGCCAACACCTGTTTCCGTTTTATACTCCAGCGGGCAGTGACGGTCCGAGTGTACGCTCTGTCGTGCTCGTCTTTCGTATATACGCTCTGCGGTCATCTCGTCGCTCTTTAATGCAGTTTTCCGTGCCTTCTCACCAAAAAAACACGACGCACGTACGCCGCAATTATATACGGTGCGCGCGCACTCCAGTCTGGTCAACTGCGCCCGAAACAAGACGAAACAAAATACACCAGAACAAACGAAGCAAGAAAGTGGCCAGCGCTCTGCAGCTCCCCCTCTGCCACCTCCCATAAATAAAGAAGATTTTAAAAAAAGGCCCGCAAGAAAAGTAAAAGCTCGACTCTCCTTTTGGAGGAGGTGGTCACTGATTGCACCTTGGCCGGCGTCACCTGCTTCCGCCCGCTTCAAAGACAACATGAGCACAAAGAAAGAAAGAAAGAAAGAAAGAAAGGAAAGAAAGAAAAGAGATAGAGCGTGGACAAATTTAGGCGTACGTATGTTGCGGAAAAACTACGCGTTACGCTGCATAGCAAAGGAAGACCACGTGTTACAAGTAAACAAGCGGAGTGGCATCGCCAGCTTGGGTCGACGTCTTCCGTGAGGCGCGTCACAGTATGTCGCCAGCTGGAGCCAATTAGGACCGACGCGCAGCATTGAAGCAGGTGCCACTCGGGGTGTGTAGAGCGGGCGACTTTTGATGAGCATCGTGTGCGGTTACGCTGAACACTCTTTTTTAAACTGTTGTTTTCTAAAGAGACACGGTCATATCCCCTTCACTGTCTATCTATCTATCTATCTATCTATCTATCTATCTATCTATCTATCTATCTATCTATCTAGTTATCTATCTGTCTAGCTATTTATTCTGTATCTATCTATCTATCTATCTATCTGTCTGTCTGTCTGTCTATTATTTACATATTTATCCGTCCGTCCGTCCAGTCAGTCAGTCAGTCAGATGGAGTTGGGACTCCACTTGTCCTGGAGGGCGAATTCGAAGCACTGGATTGTGTCGGCTGACGCAGGACAAGGGTGGGAACCTAAACAAGCAGTGACGAGGACGCTTCTTTTCTTTTTTTTTCCTCACAGACAGGTGCCTTAGTCTTTTCCAGCCGGTGATGGTGTTACCCTTTTCCGCAGCCCGAGGCGAAATCTATAGTAAACACGCACACGCACTCGTACCAGCGACGCGCAAGCGACCGCATGGCGTCTCTATTGCGGATATAGTGAGCGCTGCAGGCAAACGCTCTTCCGGTGCGTCGGCCTTGAGCTGACCTTTCTGCACCGCCAAATGCAGCCACAATACCCGCAGCTTCCTGCCGCCTCTTGTGGGGTAAGCTCGCGCCTGCATGCATCGACGCGTGACGCGCTGCTCACGTTTTGCACAGCGTGACGATGCCGCCGCGGTTCGCCGCGCCGACATGTTCCACGGCTGCTTCTGGTGCTCACTACACGCTCGTGTTACTCGTGCTTTCACATCGTAGCACGTGCCACTATCACCGTCACGTGGCGGCCGTTCATGAATGAACCGGAGTGAAACGCCATGTCACGGTGCGTGAAACGCCGCCTGGTGCAGGCGCGCCGGACCGTGACGTCACCTGCAGCATACCGAGTTTCGTCCATGCATTACTATAGAGGAAAGTCTGGCGCTGCAGTCGTTTGCGATGAAGTGGTAGCACTTGAATGTGGCTGCAATTTGGCACAGAATTCGCTGACGCGGATGTTTGCAGAATGCAGGTGTCATGAATTTTGCTGACGCGGATGTTGCAGAATGCAGGTGTTGACGCAGACGACACTCATTGACGCAGATGACACCCGCCGTGGTGGCGTAATGGCTTTGGCGTTAAGCTGTTATGCCCAAAGGCGCAGGATCAAATCCAGGCCGTGAGCTGTATACCGATGGGGGCAGAATGAAAAAACGGCCGTGTACCATGCGTTGGATGCGCGTTTCAGAACCCCCAGGTGGTTCAAAATTAACCCGGAGTGCGCCACTACGGCGTTCCTCATAATCTTATCGTAGTTTCGGCGAGTAAAACCCCCGAATTAATTTTTTCAACAGACGAACAGACTACACTATAACAAGTGACGCAGCCACGGACCCTAGCTGCACGTAGGTACAAGTACCAAACAGAGCAACGCTGCTTCCGATCATAAGCACAAACGTGTTTTCGTGATTTCTGAAAGGCCACACGAGCAAACAAGTTTGTCGTCGGGAAACTGCACCAAAAGCTTCTCAGTTCTCGTCTTGTTTGGTTCGAATCCCACCGTCCTGTGCAGCAAAACAACTTTTGTCGGTGCACTGCCACAGCACAGACACTTTCGGGCAATAAGCATGGCGGAGCCCAAGAGCAATTTTTTTATTTATTTGTTTAAATGCGGTGACATCGGAAATCTTTACAGCGAACATGTCGCCCACCTTTTGCCGGGCTACATTATTGAATTAATGGAATAATGACGTAAGGGTAAATGTATCTCTGAAGCAACAAAACACTTTATTTCCACACGTGCAAAAGTGACTTTTGTCTTAAACGCTAAAGAGAAATAGTTCCATAGACCACACAGGGGAATAATGTTTCGGAGAAAACAGAAAAGTAACAAAAAAGAAGAAGCAAGTTACGCATAATTTTGTCTTGGCCCACAAGTATCATCTAGACACCACTATAAGACTGAAATTTTGCAACGTCGCTCGCATTGCTATCCAAACCCATGAGGTTAGCTAAACCTAATGCTTATTATCGGGCCCCTGACCATTTCAGGAAGCTTGCAAGTATTGGAAAGGAAGAAGACGAAGAAGTGCGGAACGAACGTCATTGTTCTGTGGTTCTTCAAAGTTTTGCGACTTCTGGATATAAGGAGCTTCCCCGAAGACGTCGTCCTCCGGAATGGGGGACGGAGGACCTCCGCGCCCTCCTGACAAGGCGAGTCCCGCGGCGGTAGCCCTGTCCGTGGGAAACCGCGACATCACCGACTATAGGCTTCCCGATTCATCTGATAGCTCCACAGCGGCAGAGATGGAATCGGACAGTGATTACACGCTAGTCCAATCGCGCCACTTGAAGCGCAAGCTTCGCCGGACGTCAGCAGGCAGTGATTCTACTCATAAAAGCAGATGCGATGAACGGGTCTTCTCCGTGGGCTACACCCCAACTACGGCAGGAACGAATTTGAATTCGTTGAACAGACAATCGCTGACTAAATTTTTCGATCGAATAGCCTCAGGACATGTGAGAGAGATCCGCATTAATGCTCGGAAGAACATTCTAACGGTGGACGTGAGTTCTCAGGCAGTATTGGAGGCTTTGAAATCCTATTGAAGTGGTTGGCAACATCCCAGTTCGCTCATTCCTAGCGTACGGCAACGATACGTGCACTGGTGTTGTATCAGATGTGGACATTGACATCAAGGATGAAGACCTACGATCTCTTCTATCGTCGACAGTACGAATACTCGACATCCACCGATTCGGCCGTTCCCGGTGCATCAAGTTGGTCTTCGAGTCAGACTCTTTGCCAGCATCGATCAAAGTAGGTTATGTGAGGCACTCAGTGCGTCCATATGTGCCACGACCGTTACAGTGTCACAAGTGTTTCAAACTGGGCCACGTGAGTGCTGTGTGTAAGAGCCCTACGTCGTGCCGTAGATGTGGTGGTGCTCATCAGGTAGACTCCTGTGAGACTGACGCCATGAAATGTGCAAATTGCTCCGGAGCCCATGAAGCGACATCCAAGGACTGCCCCAAAATGGCAGAGGAGAGACAAATACTGCGAAAAATGGTGAGAGAGAACTCCACGCACAAGGAGGCTGCCAATTCCGTCCGCAAGAAAAGGCGCCGGTTGCGGCAACGGCGTCGCCGCTCACAGAGCAAGTCCCGAGAGAAAGAGTCACTTCCTTTGAGTACTTGGATGCAAAACGTACCACAGAGAGAGCAAGGCCGGCAAACACAAGCTGCGCCTCCTCCAGTACCTCCGCGCCCGTCAAGGAATGAAGCGTCATCCAACGTGCGTCCAACCTCTTCGGCTGTAGCGTGGCCTTCGCTACCGCAAAGGGCTTCAGGTGGAGATACTCCTTCGGTGCTCCCCAAGAGCCGGGAGGGTAATGAAAGGCTTGAAAATGAAAAGATGATAGACATGCTTAAACAACTAGTAAACACTATGCGTATATTGATCTCCGGATTGGCAACGCCAACTGCACTATCTGTCGTGAAGGCGTTGGATGCTATGGAGCCGCTATTAGCGGCTCTAAAATAAGGGTGGCAATCATGGCTCTCACGATAAAACACTGGACATTGGAACAGAAGATGCACCATTCTGTTATAATGCAATGGAATGCTCGAGGTCTATGCGGCCGCATGTCTGACTTTAGGCAACGGGTTTTCAAATACCGCTTCCCAGTGATCGTGATATGCGAGCCAAATCTCACGTCGGACTTTCGCCTTTCTGGATACGTTAAGCTCTGGTCACGTGAAGATGGACACAAGAGCAAAGTGTTAATGTGTATACGCAGCGACATGACGTTTGTTCGGCACACGATCACTCCACATGACAGCAATGAATATGTGTGCGTGACACTAAAACATAAACTGCATGTGTTTTCGATCATCGGCGCCTACATACCTCCTAGCCAAAGATTTGACCTCTCCTACCTATCTACTGTGTTACAAAGTTCCCCAGGCCCTCATGTTCTTATTGGAGACTTCAATGCTCATCATCCTTACTGGGGAAGTGCCGCAATGAACTGTCGGGGTAGGAACTTGATGGACTTCATAGAAACTGAGGGTCTGACTGTCATCAACGATGGGTCTCCCACTTACATCCGCGGCACTACCTACGGAAGTTGCTTAGACCTCACTATTGTGTCTCAAAGCCTCCTGCCCTCAGTCAGCTGGTGCATGGACATAGAAACGCATGGGAGCGATCATATACCAACATATGTGCAGATGAAGTGGTTTGTGCAAGCAACTGCATCTACTGTACGCTGCACTGATTGGTCCACATTCTCTACATGTGTCGAAGAGTATTGCGGAGACATCACTTCACCATCTGATATAGAAGACATTATTGTATCATCAGTGCAGAAGACAACAAAGTTTATCAGTGCACCTACATCCAGAACGGCGATTGATATTGAATATGAACGGCTCCGCGCAATTCGTCGTAGAGCGGAAAGGAAGGTTAGGCGAACTCAATCGACAATAGACCTTGTCTCATGTCGACGTGCTCAACGAAAAATACGGCGTCACCTTCAAAAAATGGGAAAACAACGGTGGAGGACCTTCTGTTCGTCTCTGGATCCTCGAAAACCACTTTCTAGGATCTGGCAGATAGTACGAAGCCTTCGTGCCCCTCCTCAGCAAAAACATCCTTTCCATGCTCTAGCACTTCACCAATCTCTGACGGAAGTGCAGGTTGCCGAAGACTTCTGTAAGAGAGTCACCCGTACCAATATTTTAACATGTCCAACATTGCATCGACCCGTGCCACCTCCTAAAGATGCTCGTCTTGACCTTCCTTTCACGATGCCGGAATTGGAAGCTGCTCTTGCTGCTTCGAGACGATCTTCTACACCTGGACCTGACGGTATTTCATATACTGCTCTGTGCCACCTTGGTGTGGAAGGTCGGAAGGTCCTGCTGTCGTACTACAACGCCACGTGGTCATCCAGTACAGTCCCGAAGCAGTGGAAAACCAGCCGTTTGGTGGCCCTCCTAAAACCAGGAAAATCGCCTTACGACATGTCATCTTACCGGCCAGTAGCTTTAGCTAGCTGTGTCGGTAAGGTGATGGAACGAATGGTGCTCACTAGATTAGAATGGTTCATGGAAGGGAATGAGCTTTATCCTGAAATGATGACCGGATTTAGACGTGGACGTTCTGCAATAGATGGGGTCATTGATCTCGTGTCCACGATCGAACACGAAAAAAGGCGACACCGACTTGTAGGAGCAGTTTTCTTGGACATAAAAGGAGCCTATGACAATGTACTGCACGAAGCCATTCTTGATGCCCTCGGTAATTTGGGCATCGGCGGCCGTCTCTACATGTGGATTGAAAGTTACCTAGATGGTCGCACAGTCTTCATGTCCACAACTGATGGCGAAACGAGAAGACACGTTGTGGTCCGTGGAGTGCCTCAAGGAGGAGTCCTCAGCCCGACTCTTTTCAATATTGCCCTTATTGGCCTTGCGGAAATAATTCCTGACACAGTACGCATCAGTACCTACGCAGATGACATATGCATATGGGCGTCCGCAGTCACACGACCGCAAATTCGTGCAAGATTGCAACGAGCCGTTTCTTTAACGTCTCAGTACCTGCAGTGCCAAGGACTGCAACTGGCTCCAGAAAAGTGCGCTGCGATAGCGTTCACACGGAAGCTTATGTGTTGGTATCCAATTATGATCAATGGCAATACCATCCCATATGTGGCCCACCACAGATACCTCGGCGTTGTCATTGACCGCGGTGTTTCATGGTCAAAGCATGTGGCAATGTTAAAGAAAAAATTAACTGGGCTTGCTCAAGTTTTTCGCTTTTTGGCCGGTATGAAGTGGGGCCCATCTGAGCATTCGCTACTCCGGCTGTACCAGGCTCTCTACGTCGGCTACATTCGGTATAGCCTGCCAGTTTTATCAGGTATGAGCCGGTCATGTTTGCGTACGCTGGAAAGTGCCCAGGCACAGATGCTGAAAACATGTCTCGGTGTTCCACGTTGCACCTCAACCTACGGAACAATTGAGGAGGCTCGCGTCACCCCTTTACCTGTCTATCTACGATGCGAACCTCTTCGAGTATTCCTGCGACTACTGTGCCGTCATGGATGCCACCCCTTATCGACACTTCCCGACATACGGCCAGACTCCACATTTTCAAGAGCCATTAAATGCCAAGAATCTGCCATACCATCATACTTTGCCCCTGCTGACCTTCCACGTATGCCCCCATGGGTAATGTCCAAAATACGGGTGCGTCTATCTATTCCCGGAATTTCTAAAAAATCGCGAATACCTACCGTCGGCCTCAGACATTTAACACTTGAATATATCTCGAAAGAATATGACTCCTCGGTGAATGTGTATACAGACGGATCGGTCTCGTCGTATGCGTCTGGTGCGGCTTTCGTCGTGCCTGCGCATGAAGTCATTCGACGGTTTCGTCTGTGTAACAAGGCGACTACAACATCTACGGAACTAGTGGCAATCAGAGAGGCCGTTCGATATATTTTGCAACAGCCTCCTCAAGTATGGACAGTCTTCAGTGACGCAAAGTCGGCTCTGCAACTACTTAGACTGGTGTTGAAAGAAAGCGCTTACAGAGTGTTGGCTCTTCAAACTGCCGAGCTATACACTTTAGCGCAAGAAAACGGCCACCACATCACATTTCAGTGGATTCCCAGTCACTGTGGTATACACGGCAACGAATTGGCTGATGCCGAAGCGAAGAAAGCACTGGAAGAACCAGAGTCAATGCTTGCGATTCCTTTTTCAAGAGCGGACGCCAACTGCCTTCTCTCCAGTGTCATCCGAAAATCAACGGAAAAGCACTGGGACAATCCGGATAATCGACACAGACGACTGCAGAGATTGGACCCTACCATGAAATTTAGGCTACCACCGAAAATTCAACGCAGCTGTGCCAGTCTTCTGCACAGACTAAGGCTGGGGGTAGCGTTTACGCGCGGATACGTACACCTCATGCGACGCACCGAGTCTCCAGACTGTGAATTGTGCAATGTCAAAGAGACTATAGGTCATGTGCTTTGTGACTGCCCTAGGTACGTGCAAGAGCGTCAAAGGTTAAATAATGACCTTACGCGTCTCGACAGCCCACCGTTGTCGGAGGACGTTATTTTAGGCCCTTGGCCAGACACTCAATCAAGTTTCAAGGCCATGCAGGCGCTACTGAACTTTTTAAAAAGTACGGGCCTGGACTGTAGGCTTTGAGCATGCCAAAGTGCTTGCCATATGTTTCATATCCTCCTTCTCTCATCATCGTCACCCATCATGCGCCTTTTTCTTCCCTCTTTTTTTCCCTCTTCCCCTTCCCCCAACGCAGAGTAGCTGGCTAGAGGAATTTACCTCAGGCCGACCTCTCTGCATTTCGCATCATTAAACTTATATCTCTCTCTTGCAAGTATTGATTTTTGGCAAGAGCCTATAAATTCTGGGAAATAGCAGGCATTCATAGACAGATTTCTTACACTTTCAGCAGGGCTGGACAAGTTGAGAGGAGACGCCATTTCTTCAATGCGTTCTTCGCCAAACTATTTCCCGGAGAGAGAAACAACACGATTGATTTATTATGAAATACAGCTGAGTCGCATAACTGATTTCCTGCAATATTATGATGGGAGAGTTTTCCTCAGATGTAACCTTGGCTATTCTCCCCTTACTATCACTTTGATTTTCATGCTTACAAGGTCGAGTATTCGGTAACTCTAATTGAAAACTCGAGCACGTCCGAAGGGCTCATCTAAGTCTGAAACACGAGACAGCGTCATGATTTGCACACTTGTTCTTAGAACAAAAATCGAAGCGTGACACGGCGTAACATTACAATTAGTACTTGAAGTAGAGTATCTCCGGGATCCTTGTGCACTCCAGCGGTATATAGGAGAGGTGATTTAGCGAAAACCAAAGACATCAGCTTAAGAGTGAAAGGTAATTGAATATACACAAGTCAGACTCTACGAATGATTGATGACAATCAGCATCGTTACTCACTGCAGACTCGTGCCGAACCTGCAGAACCGGACACGGAGATGCTCCAGACGGCGGCGAATAAAGGTAGCAAAGAAAATATCTGTGTTCGATAGAAAGAAAAAAACGAAAACAAAATATAGCGTTCTTTTTTTTCACCTGCGCAATCTCTATAGCTGTACACCGCGTGAGGCCGGCTGAGAGAAAGTAGATGCTCATTTTGTATACACAACCCCGTTCGTCTGCAAAACTCTGGCTGTATAAAGCAGCAGGGAACTGATCATCTGCTGGCCTCTGGGACTCAGCGGGTTCGTCTGCAAGGACCGGCGAGTAGCAGACGAACTTTGTACGCGTGTGGATGCATTGCAAGGACGCCTGCTACAATTACACGGGGAGAGCTCATCGGCGATAATGTATACGTCCGCATCGCTTGAGGCTATTCCAGCCTTGAGGCAATTAGAATTCCCAGAAGGGGTTGCAGCTGAAGCGTGTCGATTTTTTAAACAACCCACGTCGCTTCCTCGGCTTGCTGTGCGTCCATGACCCGCTGTACGATTCGGCGGCGCGGCTTTATACTACCGACGTGCACTTAGAAGCGTAGGACGGGCTTTAGATTACGGTCCGCCTATAAATATCAGACGCAGGCTATTTGGTTTATTCCTACTTCTCTTTCTCTCTACTTTTCTTTTCTAGTCTACGAATACCTTGTTTCCAATCATCAGCGTGTGGGAGCAATAGGCGTTATTGCATCCAGTTTCTTAAGTGGTATAGAAGAGGGCCGTAAGCCAGACTGTTCGGGCAGATCGATTTGCGAATGGATAGGAGTGAGTGAAATGCGTGAAAAGCAGCAAGCACTATATTTTAATGGCACATATTTCCTACAGGAAGATGATGCTGGAAAGAAAGTATACGGCCGACAGGATCTGCTCCTGCGCGACCTGTAAGAGATAAAGAGAGAGGCATCTCCTTTATATATATATATATATATAATTATACATTTATTTTATACAGTCAAGTCTCCTTGACATTAGGAACATGATAAGTAATATAGGTGCTCTTCTTTCCGGAAGAAAATGCCTGCCCTATATTTAAGTCCTCATACGGGAGTTTGCTCACTGCATATATATATATATATATCTAATATATATATATATATATATATTTGAAGTTATTTTGAAACACTTTGAAGTTACTTTAAACAGTCAAGCCTCCTTGACTTTAGGAACATGGTAAGTAGTATGGGTACTCTTTTTTCCGGATGAAAATGTGTGCCCCATATTTAACTCCTCATACGGGAGTTTGCTCACTGCACGACAGACCAGGGGAGTATAAGCGTTATCAACAGCTTTTGCGGCAGTAATTGTCGGTCCCAGATTACCTAATTTTCGGATAGCTCTACGCTAACCAGCCGGGTCAGCACATGAGTGTAAGCAAAATCTTTTGTGGGTGTAATTGTTAGTCGCATATTTAACGCCTCTTCGGATAGTCCTCCTGTACTCACGTGCCGGAGGAGTGAAGTAGGAGTGCTAGCCACACCTTTTGCGAGAATAACTGTGGGTCCCATATTTAACTGCCCGTCGAACAGTCATCCTTTACTTTTGATAGAGCACGCAGTAGTAGTGTTACCAACACATTTTGCAGGAGCAACTGTTGATCCCATAATTAACCCTTACTTGAGTAGTCCTACTCCCCGACGGAGCAGGAGAGTAGGAGTGCTAGCAAAATCCTTGGCGAGAATAACTCGGTCGCAGTTAAACTACTTTTCAGTAGTCCTTATTCTCACTACCGGATCAGGGGAGTGGTTATTTCCCGAACAACTATGAATATCCGTGGGACGTCCGCCACAAGTCCGAATATCCATCCATCTGAATATCCATCACGGGCGTCCATAGGACGTACAAGAAATGTCCATATCCCGTTTGGATGTCCGGGACACATCCTGTTTTGAATGTACCCTGGCTGTACATATATGGTCATGCATAGGACATAAGCTAGGACATGGATCAATGTTCTCATGTGAAAAGAAATAGTTGGAAATTCTAAAGTTTCATAATTGATTTCTCATTTTCATCTTTCTGCACTCCTATTGAACACATAATCTGAGTTCTGAGTGAAAAAAATGCTCCCTGTATGCACAGTAATAAATTTTAATTGTAACTATTGTTAAACAATACATAAGCTTCCTCGAACTAGCAGAAATGGCAGTGCTTTTCGGGTTAAAACATTCCCTCCCAATGAGTTTGCAGGCGCTTCACATTTTATGCTTTCATATCTCTTTAAATGCGTTCTATTTATGACATGTTGCACGTAATTGTGTTTGAAAGATATCTTACATTATTCTTTGTAAACTCTTGTTTATGTCTGTATGATCTTGTTTAATCAGCGCAAAACGAGACGAAGGACGGCAGAGAAGGTGGAATGAAGACAGTGTTTGGCTTCGTCCCACCTTTTTTTACCGTCCTTTGCCTAGCCCATTCTCCTACCTTAATATATTTGGTAAGCCTCGATGCTTGCACTTCCACTACGCACTGTGTTGTCTTTTTGGGGTTTCCGCCACACGTATTCTTGCTTGTGAGTTTGTTTCTTAATTCTAAAGCATGTGTCTATGATTAATCCTCGTAGGGTTTGACTACGAAAAAGTAAAATACGTCATGATTATCACATAGCACCTCATTCAGTCGCATTGTCTTTCCCACATTTGCTTAACTCTGTTTAACACGCTGAAAGGAGTTTCTATTGTTATTTTTTGTTTTCGCGCTATTCTAACTTCAGTCATAATATCAGGATCTGCAAATTTTCTTTTTATCGGCATGTATATTTGTTAATATGAACAGTATTCATGTGTGCTTTGTGGACTTTATAACATAAGGTGGCAATAAAATATGTATTGCATTTTGAAGCTGGTGTGGGCTCATTTTTTTAGGTTGATTTACAGCAGAGTGGCGACAGTGCAATGCCCTTAAGCACCCGCGACGGCTTGTTATAGAAACAAGGGTTGGGTGCTTGAATGCATTCCACCATCGATGCTTCAAGGTGTGTGTGTGCACACACACACACACGCATATATATATATATATATATATATATATATATATATATATATAGAGAGAGAGAGAGAGAGACAAAAATACGTCCGCCACAGGATTCCATTTCGGATGTCCGATGGAGGTACAAATTTGTTTTTGTGGATATCCATCGGACGCCCGATGGAGATCTGTTGGATATTTGCGGACGTCCATCGGATGTCCGTTATGTCAAACGGATACCCATAGGACGTCCGACAGATATCCGCGGTTGCTTGGGTAGGAACACCTTTTTTTTGGGGCGAAACTGTGCTGGTCCCATATTTAACTACTCTTTAGAAAGTCGTGCTGTACTCCCTGCTGGAGCAGGTGAGTAGGAGTGTTAGCAACGCCTCCCTATGGGATCAATTTTTGGTCCCATAATCTGCACTTACATGGACAGTCTTCTTATACTCCCGGACAACTCTATCGAAGAGTATACGTAGGTGCGTACATATGTCAGGAAATAAGGCGGAATTTAACAAGGCGACAGGAACACTAGTCTTTTATCATCGTGTTCCCTTCTTTCGAGTTGTCTAAAATTAAAGTTCATACGCATACATACATCATCATCATCATCATCATCATCATCATCATCAGCCTATATTTATGTCCACTGCAGGACGAAGGCCTCTCCCTGCGATCTCCAATTACCCCTGTCTTGCGCTAGCGTATTCCAACTTGCGCCTGCGAATTTCCTAACCTCATCATCCCACCTGACTTTCTGCCGTCCTCGACTGCGCTTCCCTTCTCTTGGTATCCATTCTGTAACCCTAATGGTCCACCGGTTATCCATCCTACGCATTACATGGCCTGCCCAGCTCCATTTCTTCCGCTTAATGTCAACTAGAATATCGTCTACCCCCGTTTGTTCTCTGACCCACACCGCTCTCTTCCTGTCTCTTAACGTTACTCCTAAGATTTTTCGTTCCATCGCTCTTTGTGCGGTGCGACATTAGTGGAGGTGCTTGGTACTCCCTGATGCCCGGAACGAAACTCCTGTGCGGAGTGCAACGCCCAGTTCAAACCCGCAACCAGTTCCTACAGTGGACACTCAGCGTGCTGAAGAAGCCCGACAACTTGCACGCATACGTATTCCTCGGCAGCAGGAGTACGATGCAGGGCGCTATAACCTTCGCCACCGAAAAGTCTCCTAAGAGCCTGGAGAGAGAGTTTGGGTCTGGACTCCTGTTCGCCGTCGTGGCCTTTCAGAAAAACTACTGAGGCGGTACTTCGGTCCGTATAAAGTCATCCGACGTCTCTCTGATGTCAACTATGAAGTCGTTTCCGATAGCCCACATTCCTCAAGGCGTCGACGGCATACACCGGAGCTTGTGCACGTCGTCCGAATGACGCCTTATTTGTCCGAATGAAATCACTGCAGCATACGCGTGGACAGATCCTGGCGGCATCACGATAAAGCATCGGGACGATGCTTTCTTGGAAGGGAGGTTGTCACGACTAAAGACATACATACATACATACATACATACATACATACATACATACATACATACATACATACATACATACATACATACATACGACATACATACATACATACATACATACATACATCATACATAATACATACATACATACATACATACATACATACATACATACATAC